>NC_060176.1:72595041-72652541 GCF_021184085.1 Oncorhynchus gorbuscha
CTCCTCTCCCTCACCACACACAGCATGTTGTCCTTGTTATGCTGGGGCCTCTGTAGAGAAATTATGGATGCAGCGCAAAAGCTGTAAAATTTGTTGCATCTTCTATTATCTCCATGTTAAAGGCCACAAAAGCTCTTCAGTGAAGTCAGCCATTAACAAATGACAGGTATTGCTATCAGGCTTTTTTATAGCCTATTACGTGCAACGACAGCAGCTGCTGCACCACCACTAAACAGCCTATCACATTATTTGCTGCTAAAGTCATCTACTATGTCATTTCGCCTCATTTTCTTGACAGTGCTATCATAAATCCATTGTGTGTGTGTGAGGGGGATGTTATGTAACAGGTAATGTATGTAATAGGTAATGTATGTAATAGGTAATGTATGTAACAGCTAATGTATGTAATAGGTAATGTATGTAATAGGTAATGTATGTAATAGGTAATGTATGTAATAGGTAATGTATGTAACAGGTAATGTATGTAATAGGTAATGTATGTAATAGGTAATGTATGTAATAGGTCATGCATGTAACAGACTGTCATGGGTCAGGTGCAAGGGCCATTCTCTCTCTCTCTCTTCTGCCCCTCTCCATTCTCTCTCACTTCTGCCCCTCTCCATTCTCTCTCTCTTCTCCCCCTCTCCATTCTCTCCCTCTCTCTCTTCTGCCCCTCTCCATTCTCTCACTCTTCTCCCCCTCTCCTTTCTCTATCTCCTTATCCCCACTCCATTCTCTCCCTCTCTCTCTCCCCCTCTCCATTCTCTCTCTCTCTCCTGCCCCTCTCCATTCCTTTCTCCCTCTCATCTCTTCTCCCCCTCTCCATTCTCTCTCTCTCCATTCTCCCCTCCCCCTCTCCATTCTCTCTCATTCTTCTGCCCCTCTCCATTCTCTCTCTCTTCTGCCCCTCCTCATTCTCTCCTCTCTCTTCTGCCCCTCTCCATTCTCTCTCTCTTCTGCCCCTCTCCATTCTCTCTCTCTTCTCCCCCTCTCCATTCTCTCCCTCTCTCTCTTCTGCCCCTCTCCATTCTCTCACTCTTCTCCCCCTCTCCTTTCTCTATTCTCCTTATCCCCATTCTCCATTCTCTCCATTCTCTTCTCCCCCCTCTCCATTCTCTCTCTCTTCTCCCTGCCCCTCTCCTTTCTCTCTCTCTTCTCCCCCTCTCCATTCTCTCTCTTCTCTCCCCCACTCCATTCTCTCTCACTTCTGCCCCCCCCTCCATTCTCTCTCTTCTGCCCCTCTCCATTCTCTGCCCCTCCCCCTCCATTCTCTCCCTCTCTCTCTTCTGCCCCTCTCCATTCTCTCTCTCTTCTCCCCCACTCCATTCTCTCTCTCTTCTCCCCCTCTCCATTCTCTCTCACTTCTGCCCCTCTCCATTCTCTCTCTCTTCTCCCCCTTCCATTCTCTCCCTCTCTCTTCTCCCCATCTCTTCTCCCCCTCTCCATTCTCTCTCACTTCTGCCCCTCTCCATTCTCTCTCTCTTCTCCCCCACCCATTCTCTCCCTCCTTCCATTCTCTCCCTCTCCTCTCTTCTCCCCCTCTCCATTCTCTATCTCTTCTCCCCCACTCCATTCTCTCTCTTCTCCCCCTCTCCATTCTCTCTCCCCTCTCCATTCTCCCCTTCTCTCCATTCTCTCTCTCTTCTCCCCCTCTACTCCATTCTCTCTCTTCTCCCCCTCTCCATTCTCTATCTCTTCTGCCCCTCTCCATTCTCTCCTTTCTCTCTATCTCTTCTCCCCCTCTCCATTCTCTCTCTCTTCTCCCCCACTCCCCTCTCTCTTCTCCCCCTTCCATTCTCTCTCTTCTGCCCCTCTCCTTTCTCTATCTCTTCTCCCCTCTCTCCATTCTCTATCTCTTCTCCCCCACTCCATTCTCTCTCTTCTTCCCCCTCTCCATTCTTTCACTTCTGCCCCTCTCCATTCTCTCTCTCTTCTCCCCCTCTCCTTTCTCTTCTGCCCCTCTCCATTCTCCCCTCTCCCCCTCTCCATTCTCTCTCTCTCTCTTCTCCCCATTCTCCATTCTCTCTCTTCTCCCCCTCTCCTTTCTCTCTCTCTTCTCCCCCTCTCCTTTCTCTCCATTCTCTTCTCTCCCCATTCTCTCTCTCTCTTCCCCACCCCATCTCCATTCTCTCTTCTCCCCCACTCCATTCTCTCTCTCTTCTCCCCCTCCATTCTCTTTCTCTATCTCTTCTCCCCCATTCTCCATTCTCTCTCTCTCTCCCCCCTCTCCTCTCTCTCTTCTGCCCCTCTCCATTCTCTATCTCTTCTCCCCCACTCCATTCTCTCTCTTCTCCCCCTCTCCATTTCTCTATCTCTTCTTCCCCCACTCCATTCTCTCTCTCTTCTCCTCCATTCTCTCTCCTTCTCCCCTCTCCATCTCTTCTCCCCCCCTCCATTCTCTCTCTTCTCCCCCCTCTCCATTCTCTCTCTCTTCTCCCCTCTCCATTCTCCTTTCTCCCCACTATCTCTTCTCTTCTCCCCCTCTCATTCTCTCTCTCTTCCTCCCCCACTCCATTCTCTCTCTCTTCTCCCCTCTCCATTTCTCTCACTCTCCCCTTCTCCCCACTCCATTCTCTCTCTCTTCTCCCCTCTCCATTCTCTCTCTCTCTCTCCCCACTCCATTCTCCCTCTTCTCCCCTTCCATTCTCTATCTCTTCTCCCCTCTCATTCTCTCTCTTCTTCTCCCCCACTCCATTCTCCCCCACTCCATCTCTCTCCCCCTCTCCTTTCTCTATCTCTTCTCCCCCTCTCCATTCTCTCTCTCTTCTCCCCCTCATCTCATCCCCACTCCCCCTCTCCATTCTCTCTCTCTTCTCCCCCTCTCCTTTCTCTCTTCTCCCCTCTCCATTCTCCCCTCTCCCCACTCCATTCTCTATCTCTTCTCCCCCTCTCCATTTCTCTCTCTCCCCCACTCTCCCCCACTCCATTCTCTCTCTTCTCCCCCCTCTCCATCTCATTTCTCCCCTCTCCATTCTCTCTCCCTCCCCCACTCCATTCTCTCTCTCTTCTGCCCCTCTCCTTTCTCTATCTCCCCCTCCATTCTCCCCCTCTCCATTCTCTCTCTCTTCTCCCCTTCTCCCCTCTCCATTCTCTCTCTCTTCTCCCCCTCTCCATTCTCTCTCTCTCCCTCCATCTCCCCTCCCCCACTCCATTCTCTCTCTCTCTCCCCCACTCCATTCTCTCTCTTCTCCCCTCTCTCCTTTCTCTATCTCTTCTCCCCCCCCTCCTTTCTCTCTCTTCTCCCCCTCTCCATTCTCTCTCTTATCCCCACTCCATTCTCTCTCTTCTCCCTCCTCCCCCCTCCTTTCTCTATCTCTTCTCCCCCTCTCCTTTCTATCTCTTCTCCCCTCTCCATTCTCTCTCTTATCCCCCTCTCCATTCTCTCTCTTATCCCCACTCCATTCTCTCTCTCTCCCCCACTCTCCCCTCTCATTTCTCTCTCTTCTCCCCCTCTCCATTCTCTCTCTTATCCCCACTCCATTCTCTCTCTCTTCTCCCACACTCCATTCTCTCTCTCTTCTCCCCTTTCCATTATCTCTCTCTCTCTTCTCCCCCTCTCCTTTCTCTCTCTCTCTCTCTCTCCCCTCTCCTCTTTTCTTTCGCTCATTCTCTCTCCCTCTCCTTTAGAGAGGGTGTTATAGTAGTATCGTGAATATATAGGGATAAGGGCTTGGGGCTCTACTGCTCTCATGTAATCTAGTAAAACAGATGAAGTCTGATGCACATAGCAGCTGTTCATAAATAATACATTTGGAATGGTGCATGATGGGTAAAATGCATACATACCATTTATCACATGAAAATATGACACCAAATCATGTAGAGTATGTGATTAACAGAAAGTGTCAAACAGACAGACACAGTGTCATGACTCCCACAGAAGTTGGCTCCCCTGCCTGTTCGGGCGGCGCTCGGCGCTCTTCTTCGCTGGTCTACTAGCCGCCACCGATCCCTTTTTCCTTTTCTGTTCGTTTGGTCTTATTGGTTGCACCTGTCGCTTATTTTGGCTTCTTGATTCATGTCTATTTAAGCCTGTTAGGCCCGCCTATATTTGTGCGGGATTGTTTTCTGTTAGTCAGGGTGTGTGTGTTTGTGTTCCTGTCCGTTTGTGCCCTGTGTTGGGTCGGACAATTTTTCTCTTGATTTACCGCCTATTGTTTTGGCCGTTAGTTTGGGAATCCCAATAAAGACGGTTTTCCCCAGTTCCTCTGCTCTCTGCAATTGACTCTGCATTCACCACTCCAGGCGATTGTGACACACAGAGACAGATATGGTCCGATATGGACAAATGCAGGTAAAAGTGAGACTGTTGCAATGAATCAGTTTCTTAATTTAGCATTGGTATAATAATGTTACATATGAGGTGTGTGTGTGTGAGTGTGTTAATTTGGATGTAGAATGTGTTTCCTGTCAGTGCAAGATTACGTTGGGCCACAGGGCCTCAACGATGCCAGGAGCAACCAGGAAAGACAATCTGGCCATCACCATTAATTCTATGGAACACAATTGTGAAGAAAATCACACCATCATTTCAATAAGCAGAGACTTTGTAAGTGTGGTCTTATGCAAAGCCCTTAACTGAAATCACTTGAACTATACAGGAAGTGAAGTGGTGCCCGGAAAATAACCTCTCCCTCAACATCAGCTAAACTTAGGAGCTGATCCTGGGCTACAGGAGACAGAAGAGGGAGCTTTCCCCCAATACTCATCGACAGGGCCGCAGGGCCGCAGGGCCGCAGGGCCGCAGGGCCGCAGGGCCGCCGATGAGGTCAAAAGTTTAAAGTTCCTCGGTGTGCACATCACTGAGGACCTGAAATGGTCTCACCACACTGACACCGCAAACAGCGCCTCTACAACCTCAGATGGATGAAGAAATGTTCCATTCTGTCAGGCTGCATCACCACTGGTACGCAAATACAGCGCCTCTACAACCTCAGCCGGCAGAATAAATTAATCATTTTGTAGAGCTGCATCACCGCCTGGTACGACAATGCACCGAGCTCAACCCCCTCACCCTCCAACGCATCACTGTGGGCACGCTGCCTGCCCTCCAGGACATTTACAGCACACAGTGTCTGACAGACGGAGACAGTACAGGTGCCTCAGTGCCAACACAGAGAGACTAAAAAACAGCTTCTATTACCAGACCATCAGACTGTTTATCAGCCATCGCTAGCCATCTACCAGGTGATGCACGCTCACAAAACATACACACAAGCTATCACACACACACTGGATTCTAATATATCTAATGCATTACTAATATATCTACTGTTGTACATACAATTCTTAGAACATCTTGTGTAAATACATATAGATTTCATTATTTATTATTAGTTGTGGACTTGATTGACATGTTACTGCATTGTTAGGAGCTAGTGACATAAGACTGTTGCTGCACCCGCTATAACATCTGCTAAACTGTATATATACACTTTGATATGATTTGAATGTGTTTATGTATAGAAAACATGCATTTTTCCCTTCTTTGCATCAAGTATATTCATTTTTGGGGGAGAGAAACAGACACCAGGCATCACATATCTCAAATGAAACACCCAAATAGCTCATTAAAATCTGAAGTTGGACAAAGCAAAAGCACTTGGAGGTACTGTAGACTCTACAATTTACGTCTGTCACTTCTATTGCATCTGCTCAGAGTCCCATTCACTGGTCTGTTCCTTCCTTTGTTGGGAAGTGTAGAGCCCCAACTATTTAAAATCACCTCCTACCTACAGAGTGCATTGTTCCTGCTCCTCTGTGGACTCGTAATGAGCCAACCACCACAAAAACACCACAAAATGAATGAGTCATTATGGGACTGAACCAGGACCGCTCTAAACCCCCCCACACACACACACACTTAATCCTCACTCTCAGGCAGAAAGACCCTAACACCTCCCTATCAATTAGAGGCTATTACAGGGCTCCCTACTCACAGGCCTGAGAAAGAGGGCCTTCACAGAGTGTGTGCTGGAGAGAATAGGAGGGTTGCATGAAGAGCCCTAAAGGTGTACCTCTTTCAAACCAGGCCCCATCCATTATGCCAGTGACTAAGACCCCCAAGAGAAATGTGTAGTCTCTGAAAGACTTGGTGACTCAAATGTCTGCAGGCGGGGGGCTTTTGGGGAGGGAACACCCCCCCCCCACACCCCCCCAGCCCCCTCCATACTGTAGAGTCAAATTATATCATCACTCACCCTTGATAAACTAAGGGGGCACGTTATGTATGGGAGAATTTAATGTAGTAAGGTACATGGTGGATTTTTTCTTACTTCAAGAATCAACTGCAGTGCATTAGCAACACAGCAATAATAGGATTGCACATAGATTGAAATAGAAAGTCAAGTTTCAGAGAAAAGTATCTCTTTCATTGCTTGTGGCTATATCTCTTTTCTGAGTTGTTTTAACAAAATGAAGCAAACAGCAGACAGGCATCTAAACAGGAAAATGAATGTACTGTAGCTATTGATTTCTCAGAGAACATTATACGTCTCTCTTCAAAACGGTTGAGGAATGCGGTTGCAATATCCCCGGGCAATACCTCCTACTTCTTAGTCTTTGTTCAGAGCAAAAAGGCAGTTTTACATTGCCAGCATTTTATTTTTGGTATTTTTCTGATAGGAAAGTATCTTAGCCTCATTCACACAGGCCCTGTTCATTGGCTTTTGAAGCTCCAGTACATTTCAACCCAATCCCTCTGAGACAGAATGGATGAGATCACATGGGTTTGAAGAGGTTTAGAATGGCAAATCCTGCTGAAACTGTCATTTCCACTCGGAGACGTCAATTTGGTGTGTGAAACATGGTCCCGAGAGAGCCTGGATAGCCTGGGAGCCTTCTGACAAGAGCAGAGGGCCTGGGTATCAGACCAAACTCACCTGGAGAAGAAAGGCATTTCACAGTGCATGTCAGAGAGAGAGAGAGGGAGAGGGAGAAAGAAAGAGAGAGCGAGAGAGAGACAGAGAGCAAGTGACAAGATAAGGAAAAAAGACAGACAGTCAGACGGGCAGACAGACAGACAGTCGGAAGGTCAGACCGTCGGACAGACAGTCAGACAGACAGACAGTCAGTCTTCTTCGATGGAGCCATGTCTTTTCAGTCTCTAGTCCAGTATATATTAGTGTTGGTCATAGAAATAGAAAGGGAGTCTCGATTCAAAGTGTAAGAGCTTTGCACACCTGGACTGTGCAATATTTATACATGATTCCATTTAAAATTCTTCAAGCTCTGTCAAGTTGTTTGTTGTTTAGTGCTAGATGGTGGGGGGGGTTCTACTAACCTAACATATGTAATTGTTTTAAGATGGTCATATCAAATATCAATAATCAATAAGATGTTTGATTTAGTTTTTTTTTTTATGAAACATTGAATTTATCCATACTGCTATTAGCACATAGAAACGCATTGAATAACAGCTTCATACATGCATGAACAGATAGTCCAGAAAATAATATCTAAAGGACGTTATAACTTAGTGACATATTGCAAACAAGATACATGTTTTGGAATATTTTGGAATATTTGTATTATGTTGAAATGAGCACAGAACAACAGGTGAGACCAAAAATGTAGTGTATGCCAGGGAGATATGTGTTCTGTAGCTTAGAAAGTAATAAGAAGTGTATGTTGTGTAGTATAATCTCCACCTGGCACAGCCAGAAGAGGACTGGCCACCCCTCATAGCCTGGATCCTCTCCAGGTTTCTTCCTAGGTTCTGGCCTTTCTAGGGAGTTTTTCCTAGCCACCGTGCTTCTACACCTGCATTGCTTGCTGTTTGTGGTTTTAGGCTGGGTTTCTGTACAGCACTTTGTGACATCAGCTGATGTAAGAAGGGTTTTATAAATACATTTGATTGATCCCAAGTATTTTTTATTTTTTTGCCCCTCCAAGATTGACATGCTAAAATCATCACTGTTCAAATGTATTAAAAATCTCTATACAAATAACGTTTTCATTATTATTAACTCATGACTGTAATAAAAGCTCTGTGACAACTGATGCAACATCCAGGTAAAAGGAAAAGGCCTTTATCCAAGAAATCTTTCCATCAGGCACAAACGAGGACAACACTATCATCTGTGAAGGAATGTCAGCGGTCATAAGCATTGTTGATGGGAAACACTTAAACACGGGCATGAACAAATTAAATGTCTAAATTATCCATGGGGCATTTTCTTGCTAAACATGTTGAGAACTGTAAAATGCCCCATAATATCAAAGCTATTAACTCTAACATACAGCCTGTAGATGGTGATATGGAACATACAGCCTGTAGATGGTGATATGGAACATACAGCCTGTAGATGGTGATATGGAACATACAGCCTGTAGATGGTGATATGGAACATACAGCCTGTAGATGGTGATATGGAACATACAGCCTGTAGATGGTGATATGGAACATACAGCCTGTAGATGGTGATATGGAACATACAGCCTGTAGATGGTGATATGGAACATACAGCCTGTAGATGGTGATATGGAACATACAGCCTGTAGATGGTGATATGGAACATACAGCCTGTAGATGGTGATATGGAACATACAGCCTGTAGATGGTGATATGGAACATACAGTCTGTAGATGGTGATATGGAACATACAGTCTGTAGATGGTGATATGGAACATACAGCCTGTAGATGGTGATATGGAACATACAGCCTGTAGATGGTGATATGGAACATACAGCCTGTAGATGGTGATATGGAACATACAGCCTGTAGATGGTGATATGGAACATACAGCCTGTAGATGGTGATATGGAACATACAGCCTGTAGATGGTGATATGGAACATACAGCCTGTAGATGGTGATATGGAACATACAGCCTGTAGATGGTGATATGGAACATTTTTTTTTTTTTTTTTCACCTTTATTTAACCAGGTAGGCAAGTTGAGAACAAGTTCTCATTTACAATTGCGACCTGGCCAAGATAAAGCAAAGCAGTTCGACAGATACAACGACACAGAGTTACACATGGAGTAAAACAAACATACAGTCAATAATACAGTATATACAATGTGAGCAAATGAGGTGAGAAGGGAGGTAAAGGCAAAAAAGGCCATGGTGGCAAAGTAAATACAGTATAGCAAGTAAAACACTGGAATGGTAGTTTTGCAATGGAAGAATGTGCAAAGTAGACATAAAAATAATGGGGTGCAAAGGAGCAAAATAAATAAATAAATTAAATACAGTTGGGAAAGAGGTAGTTGTTTGGGCTAAATTATAGGTGGGCTATGTACAGGTGCAGTAATCTGTAAGATGCTCTGACAGTTGGTGCTTAAAGCTAGTGAGGGAGATAAGTGTTTCCAGTTTCAGAGATTTTTGCAGTTCGTTCCAGTCACTGGCAGCAGAGAACTGGAAGGAGAGACGGCCAAAGAAAGAATTGGTTTTGGGGGTGACCAGAGAGATATACCTGCTGGAGCGTGTGCTACAGGTGGGAGATGCTATGGTGACCAGCGAGCTGAGATAAGGGGGGACTTTACCTAGCAGGGTCTTGTAGATGACATGGAGCCAGTGGGTTTGTCGACGAGTATGAAGCGAGGGCCAGCCAACGAGAGCGTACAGGTCGCAATGGTGGGTAGTATATGGGGATTTGGTGACAAAACGGATTGCACTGTGATAGACTGCATCCAATTTGTTGAGTAGGGTATTGGAGGCTATTTTGTAAATGACATCGCCAAAGTCGAGGATTGGTAGGATGGTCAGTTTTACAAGGGTATGTTTGGCAGCATGAGTGAAGGATGCTTTGTTGCAAAATAGGAAGCCAATTCTAGATTTAACTTTGGATTGGAGATGTTTGATATGGGTCTGGAAGGAGAGTTTACAGTCTAACCAGACATCTAAGTATTTGTAGTTGTCCACGTATTCTAAGTCAGAGCCGTCCAGAGTAGTGATGTTGGACAGGCGGGTAGGTGCAGGTAGCGATCGGTTGAAGAGCATGGATTTAGTTTTACTTGTATTTAAGAGCAATTAGAGGCCACGGAAGGAGAGTTGTATGGCATTGAAGCTTGCCTGGAGGGTTGTTAACACAGTGTCCAAAGAAGGGCCGGAAGTATACAGAATGGTGTCGTCTGCGTAGAGGTGGATCAGGGACTCACCAGCAGCAAGAGCGACCTCATTGATGTATACAGAGAAGAGAGTCGGTCCAAGAATTGAACCCTGTGGCACCCCCATAGAGACTGCCAGAGGTCCGGACAGCAGACCCTCCGATTTGACACACTGAACTCTATCAGAGAAGTAGTTGGTGAACCAGGCGAGGCAATCATTTGAGAAACCAAGGCTGTCGAGTCTGCCGATGAGGTGTGGTGGTTGACAGAATCGAAAGCCTTGGCCAGATCAATGAATACGGCTGCACAGTAATGTTTCTTATCGATGGCGGTTAAGATATCGTTTAGGACCTTGAGCGTGGCTGAGGTGCACCCATGACCAGCTCTGAAACCAGATTGCATAGCAGAGAAGGTATGGTTAGATTCGAAATGGTCGGTAATCTGTTTGTTGACTTGGCTTTCGAAGACCTTAGAAAGGCATGGTAGGATAGATATAGGTCTGTAGCAGTTTGGGTCAAGAGTGTCCCCCCCTTTGAAGAGGGGGATGACCGCAGCTGCTTTCCAATCTTTGGGAATCTCAGACGACACGAAAGAGAGGTTGAACAGGCTAGTAATAGGGGTGGCAACAATTTCAGCAGATAATTTTAGAAAGAAAGGGTCCAGATTGTCTAGCCCGGCTGATTTGTAGGGGTCCAGATTTTTCAGCTCTTTCAGAACATCAGCTGAATGGATTTGGGAGAAGGAGAAATGGGGAAGGCTTGGGCGAGTTGCTGTTGGGGGTGCAGTGCTGTTGACCGGGGTAGGAGTAGCCAGGTGGAAAGCATGGCCAGCCGTAGAAAAATGCTTATTGAAATTCTCAATTATGGTGGATTTATCAGTGGTGACAGTGTTTCCTATCTTCAGTGCAGTGGGAAGCTGGGAGGAGGTGTTCTTATTCTCCATGAAATTTACAGTGTCCCAGAACTTTTTTGAGTTAGTGTTGCAGGAAGCAAATTTCTGCTTGAAAAAGCTAGCCTTGGCTTTTCTAACTGCCTGTGTATAATGGTTTCTAGCTTCCCTGAATAGCTGCATATCACGGGGGCTGTTCGATGCTAATGCAGAACGCCATAGGATGTTTTTGTGTTGGTTAAGGGCAGTCAGGTCTGGGGAGAACCAAGGGCTATATCTGTTCCTGGTTCTAAATTTCTTGAATGGGGCATGTTTATTTAAGATGGTTAGGAAGGCATTTTAAAAAAATATCCAGGCATCCTCTACTGACGGGATGAGATCAATATCCTTCCAGGATACCCCGGCCAGGTCGATTAGAAAGGCCTGCTCGCTGAAGTGTTTCAGGGAGCGTTTTACAGTGATGAGTGGAGGTCGTTTGACCGCTGACCCATTACGGATGCAGGCAATGAGGCAGTGATTGCTGAGATCTTGGTTGAAGACAGCAGAGGTGTATTTAGAGGGGAAGTTGGTTAGGTTGATATCTATGAGGGTGCCCGTGTTTAAGGCTTTGGGGGGGTACCTGGTAGGTTCATTGATAATTTGAGTGAGATTGAGGACATCAAGTTTAGATTGTAGGATGGCTGGGGTGTTAAGCATGTTCCAGTTTAGGTCGCCTAGCAGCACGAGCTCTGAAGATAGATGGGGGGCAATCAGTTCACATATGGTGTCCAGAGCACAGCTGGGGGCAGAGGGTGGTCTATAGCAGGCGGCAACGGTGAGAGACTTGTTTTTAGAGAGGTGGATTATACAGCCTGTAGATGGTGATATGGAACATACAGCCTGTAGATGGTGATATGGAACATACAGCCTGTAGATGGTGATAT
The DNA here is from genome assembly GCF_021184085.1 of Oncorhynchus gorbuscha. Classification (NCBI taxonomy): domain Eukaryota; kingdom Metazoa; phylum Chordata; class Actinopteri; order Salmoniformes; family Salmonidae; genus Oncorhynchus; species Oncorhynchus gorbuscha. Next base: position 72,606,907 of record NC_060176.1, read on the forward strand.
GGAACATACAGCCTGTAGATGGTGATATGGAACTCCATTGGCAGATCATTACAATATTCTCTCATTATTGTTGATTTGACACTTAAACACAGTCACACATGCAGATGTTACACTTTATTTCAGCCATAACGAAGCATGTACAAGTTAGGTTTTGTTTGCTAATGATGGAAACTTAGTGTTTCAAACATGATTCAATAGCTTGTTTTCATGGCAAGTAAAGCATATCCCAACTGGAGAGATGGTTGCTTTAAAGGTGAACAAAGACACTGTCCAAAAGTATCTTTGAAAAAGGTTATAAACTAACAGCTGTGCCTTGCTTGGACTAACACTCGCACTCGTCTTTTCTTGCCAGAAATGACTTTAATGATAGCTACTTTTATCGAAGAAAAATGATCTTACTATGACTTTAAGATGAATCCACTAACTGTAAGTCTCTCTGGACCAGAGCATGTGCTAAATTACTAAAATGTAAATTAAAAATGTTCAGTAAAGGAAACTTTCCTTGGACTATTCTCACTACTTCGAATCTCTGGAGACAGGAACTAAACGTTTTAAGTCTAATGCAATGTCATTAAAAGTAGCAAATGGTCACAAGTCTATTGTGCCGGTGAGAGGGTCTACTCGATGACACGTTGGATTTATGATATTTCAACTTTAAACGCCAAACTGTACACTCAGTACACCTACTGAGTCTTATAACGGGCCTGGGATCAAATCGATGGGGCCAGCCATGAAACTGAAAGATTCAATGAGCTACAATACAATGTGCTGTAAAATATTAATGTGTGTGGTAAAATTGTGCTGGTGGTAATATTTTAAATTGATGCTGTCTATAAAAGAGGCATATCTCTATTTATTTACAAGCAGTGATAGTGGATGGGGTCTTGGTTTATGAATATCGACTCAGGCTCCTAGGTAAGTGCCTATAAATCTGAGAGAAATCTTTGTGAAGTTTTCCTGACGACATAACTTCAGGTCTAACAGCCTTATTCTTTCACTTGATGTTTAAACATTTAGATGGGCCTTGACTGACTACAGTTGTATACGTTTTTTAATTAAAGGGGTCCATTTTGAGAATGTCACACAAGAGAAATAATTATACTAAATGAATCTAAAGATGAAACATTGGCCTTGCCTTTATAGGGAATTGGAACATCCTAAACAGGGTCACTATGAGATCTTCAATGGTCCATACCGTCATAGTAGAGTGCATGCCAACACACACACGCGCACAAATACACACCTAAATAACTCTCCCGATACTTTCTGCTTAATGTTTTCCTATCTTTCAAAATAAGTGCCTAGCCTACCAGTTCAGCTTCTCTTCCAGCTCCTTCTATGTTAGGAGCAGTGTCAAAATGTGTGCACTAGAGTAGACTGTCGATTCACATGTACTGCATAGCGTATGCCAATTGAATCGTATGCCGAGAATCCATAATAAACAGTTGTATTTGATATTTTAACTACGTAACCCTTGTGAATGATTGTTGTGTGTTACTTTTTACTCACCTTATATGTCCTTCGAGAGCCACCTCACCTGCCTACGCTAACGTGGCTCTCTTAGAACATATAAGATGAGTCAAAAGGAACACACTATAATCATGGAACACACTATAATCATGGAACACACTATAATCATGGAACACACTATAATCATGGAACACACTATAATCATGGAACACACTATAATCATGGAACACACTATAATCATGGAACACACTATAATCATGGAACACACTATAATCATGGAACACACTATAATCATGGAACACACTATAATCATGGAACACACTATAATCATGGAACACACTATAATCATTCACAAGAGTAACATAGCGAACATAACAAACAACTGTTTATTATCGATTCTCGTGACAGTTCAGTTGGCATATGCTCCCAGTGCATGTGAATTGAAGCTATCTAATCACACACAAATGTTGACGCTGTTGACTCTCCCAGCCCGTATGTTTTCTCTCATCCACTCCTGTGCATTCTAATTCCAGCGTGTACACGCTCGTTCACACGTTTTCCTTTGATTTGGGCTTCCCGTTTGAATCCAAAAGTGTGACCTCATCTCTAATGAGCAGGGCTATAACTTCACACCCCTCGGGCAAGGCCAGCTGCAGAGCTATGAGTTCATACAGATGTATGATGCGCCTCACAGGGTGACTCATTCCCTCTCCTTCTATTCACTGGAACTGTGATGCATGTATCTCTTTGGTTGGGGTTCTAAAGTTCAGCTCGTGAGGGTGATTGCATTAGTTATTAATGGTGCCCTGGTTGGCGGACCCAGTGATGATGGACAAAGAGGTCCATATCCTTGGGCTATGATCATACTGGAATTAGGATTATGAGTGCTGTTTTCTTTCCTGGGAGTGTTCAGAGGGCTAAATCAAAGTGTTTCACACTGAACTCTGGTCCTGGCTTTATGTATAAGGCATTCGCTGCAGAAATGGTTTGTTCTGCCTCTTATTGAAGTGCAGCCGTAAATACACCTCGAGCTGATGTCACTGTGGACTAATACATGGGAAATGGCTCCAAAGCCTCATTGATCGAACTCTGTAATAAATCATTTCCTACCGAGGTGACTGAGAAATCTCCTGCTCTCCTTCCCTCGCTCCTCGCTCCTCCCTTCTCCTGTCTTTTTCTCTTTCCCAGTCTTCCTCAAGGCCCCTTCTTCCTCAAGACTAAATCTTCTGACCCACACCCTCCATCTTCCTCTCACCATCCGTTCCCTGTTGCTAGCTGACACAAGATATCAGTTCACACCCCTTGTCCAGAGGGAGAGGTGTTAAAGAAGGAGTCCAGGATATGTCACAGCAGACTTAAAAGGGCTCCCTATGATACAGGGGTCCAGACTGAAAAGGGGAGGGAAACATATATGTAAGGCTACACCAATAAATAGCTAGCCTCTTTTCTGTGATCATAACCTGTTCCACAGTACATGCAGGACACCAATCCTGAACAGTTCATAAGGGTAAGAGGCAATTGACCAGAGGCAAGTTGGTTCAAATCCCCAGATGAAGGAAGTGTTCTCATAATGACACTTCCCAGAACAGCTTCAGTCTCAGCTACTCCTCAGAGGCCTCTGCAGGCTAAGACGGTGTGACCATTTTGTTCCTCTTCTTCATGTTTCTGTCTAAAACTTAATTTTCGACTATACATTGCATGAACCCAACGTTGAGTAATGATTTTGGTTTAATTACGGGAATTATGGGAAATATAGTTCTACCGAGGTACTAATATCATTAGGGGATTGAAACAATTGGTTTAAAGCAGCCTGTACTGTAGATAATCATTCAACATATTTTTTTACATTGCACTGGTTCAAAGAAGGCAGTTTAGTTTCTGATCATATGTTGACAGCGTCTTTCCAGGCATCATTACATTATTTGTGGCATGTTAAATTAGAATAGAAAAGGTATAAACTACTCAACGTTTCTCCTCCGGATTTAGCACTTACAGCTCACTGTCAATTAAAATTCCCCTTCCTGGTTTTGAAGTAGTAAATATTGCCACCACTTCCTGAAACATGGAACCTGTGTTTTCTCCTCACAGCTGTGTTTATTGTGTTTCCCACAATAAAGGGATGTTAAGCACAGTTACACTAACTGAAAGTGATATGGAGATGTAGAGCGCTGGTCACTTCATATTCTGTTTCTATACTGTTGTTTACGCTCTGTGTATGTATATACTGTATACTATACATAGCTCATCCTAATATACCTTCTACTGTACATACCATTTTCAATCCAAATGAATACTGTCGTTACACACCATGTATTTACATTCTGTATTCTGACAGATGCTCACTCTAATATATCTATCCTGGGTTGTTGATTGGATCCGTTCTGTCATTTCTTTATTTTATTTTTTTACATGATCTGTGTATTTGTATTGTATTTGTGAGGCATTCTACAGCACTGTTGGATCTAGTAACATAAGCATTTCACTGCACCTGCTATAACACCTGCAAATATGTGTACGTGACCAATAAACTTTGATTTGATTTGAGTGAGAAAGATGGTGATATCAAAAATGATGATTATGGTTTAGCATAAAGCCTCCAGCAGTGAGGTTTGACATTACAGGAGTGCTTGTACAGTGAGGTTTGACATTACAGGAGTGCTTGTGCAGTGAGGTTTGACATTACAGGAGTGCTTGTACAGTGAGGTTTGACATTACAGGAGTGTTTGTACAGTGAGGTTTGACATTACAGGAGTGCTTGTACAGTGAGGTTTGACATTACAGGAGTGCTTGTACAGTGAGGTTTGACATTACATGAGTGCTTGTGCAGTGAGGTTTGACATTACATGAGTTATTGTGCAGTGAGGTTTGACATTACAGGAGTGCTTGTACAGTGAGGTTTGACATTACAGGAGTCATTGTGCAGTGAGGTTTGACATTACAGGAGTGCTTGTGCAGTGAGGTTTGACATTACAGGAGTGATTGTGCAGTGAGGTTTGACATTACAGGAGTGCTTGTGCAGTGAGGTTTGACATTACAGGAGTGCTTGTACAGTGAGGTTTGACATTACAGGAGTGATTGTGCAGTGAGGTTTGACATTACAGGAGTGCTTGTACAGTGAGGTTTAACATTACAGGAGTGCTTGTACAGTGAGGTTTGATATTACATGAGTGCTTGTGCAGTGAGGTTTGACATTACATGAGCGATTGTGCAGTGAGGTTTGACATTACATGAGTGATTGTGCAGTGAGGTTTGACATTACATGAGTGATTGCGAGGTGAGGTTTGACATTACAGCAGTGCTTGTACAGTGAGGTTTGACATTACAGCAGTGCTTGTACAGTGAGACTTGACATTACAGGAGTGCTTGTACAGTGAGACTTGACATTACATGAGTGATTGCGCAGTGAGGTTTGACATTACATGAGCGATTGTGCAGTGAGGTTTGACATTACATGAGTGATTGTGCAGTGAGGTTTGACATTACATGAGTTATTGTGCAGTGAGGTTTGACATTACAGGAGTGCTTGTACAGTGAGGTTTGACATTACAGGAGTCATTGTGCAGTGAGGTTTGACATTACAGGAGTGCTTGTGCAGTGAGGTTTGACATTACAGCAGTGCTTGTGATGTTGCAACAGATATTAGGGAACAGTAGAATCCAGGCCACTTTTCCACATGCATACGTGTTTTTCTTTTCACATAAAACCATGTAATGTTATGTCACAAACTGTCAAGAAATTTGTCATATTTTGGGAGACTTTAAAAAAAACTTTAGTAACATTTTATTTTTGCATTATATTTTGGTCGCAATTCAAAATTGTCTTTCTCATAATGTCTCAGACACCTGGAAGTAATTTGGTTTGACCTAGTATCCTGCTCCATACAATGTGACCATCCACACATTTCAGAATATGCAGCTAGCTACTCACTTATTGATGGTAGCGCTTAGCTGTGTAGAGCCCAAACCATTTCAACTCCCTATTTACAGTAACAATCTCCCGGTTGTCTTTCAGGAAGCTGTGCTTTTTCTGATTCATTTAGCTGTAAGGCAGGCAGTGATAAGACATAACCAATACTTCCTTCAGAACATGCCAACTCTGATATAATCCAATCAGGTCCATTTTTATCAGCTTTTGTTTTGTCTTTTTTGCTTCCCTTTTTGACTTTCCTTTGGTTCCAGCAACGACTAGAAAACCTGAAATGACACAATTCAGTTGCACTTGTATGGCGGAGTGGCTTCCATCCAAACAGCTTTTCTGTAGAGAAATCCTTGAAGACCCACACACATTTAAATCTGTCCCTGAGGGCAACAGGCTCCATATACTGCCAAGATAAAATGATCCAGGCCAAAATAGAAAAAAACTATTTTTTAGGGACTTACCATGGCAACAAAACAGCATGTCAACCTTCTGGTATGGAATGTATTCTGCTGAGGAGTGAATACAGTGATGCCTGCTGTAGGAGAGCTGAGGAAAAGCATAGCACATTTCAGGGCATAGCCTCACACATGTATGCAGTGGGAAGAGAGACAATGTGGTAATAACAGACGAGGTGTCAGGGTGCTGAAAAGACGGTTAAATGGTCATTTGTGAGTGGACGACACATAGCAGACTGGTGGTGGCAGAGCCGTAAGGACCCTGTCACAAAGTGACACAGGGCCTCCCCTGAAATAAACCTGTCAGGCCCGGCCCAACCCCGCCTCCACTTAGAGAAGGGAGACCTCGAACATTTGGTTGTGACTTCTCTGATCATGTTTGTGGCTTCACTGTGTCTCCAGAACTTACCAGGTGTTGTGAAGAAATGTGTGATATCGTTAACGTATGAAGAAACAGACACAAAGCTACCCAGACTTTCCATCAAATGCTCTAAGAACTAGACTCTGACAAACCTGAAGGTGGTAGGTGCGAGGAGACAGCGAAGGCGCCAAGGCAGGAGCGGCCCACAAAAAAAGTTACAAGAGAAGACTTTCTGAGACTCTCCATCCGCACCTAATTGCACAAATACTCTTTGGTAAATCTCGCACAAGCTCCTTTGCCTCATATTAAAGAGAAGGAGAAATCTGCCGCCCAGTTCCTGACGCCATGCTGTGCCACCTTCATGCCGAGCCGTCGATACGCCATGAAGATATTTCCAGTCCTCAATAACATCTGACAAAGACACAAACTCTGAGAGGAGGAATGAATAAGAAAATGAGTGTGGGATGCTCCAAAATAAAACCCCTGCCACATTTTGTCTTTTTTCTTTTCAGCATACAAGCATATTCCAGAGAGCTTCCTGTGCAAACACAATCAGTTGGGTGGAGGAATGATGACAAGCCGTTACACTTATTATAGGAGAAAATAACAAGCTCTCGTGAAGGGCTTGATTGTTTTAGATCTTGTAAGAGGAGTGTAAAGTAGAGCTAAGTCTACATTATGGGATACTGCCGCTACATTGCTTTTGATTTTCTGTCAACATCCCTCTTACAAAAATATGCAGCCATATTTACTAAATGCATTGAGGCCAAGAAATTGATTGGATATATAATTCCTCTTCTGCCATCCAAATTGTGTCAACCAGTTGAAAGATGGATGCATCTTTCATTTTCATATACTGTGGGGACCTAGAGAATAGTTGACAGCTCACTATGGGCGTAGTCACTGCAACTAAACCAAACATGCATTAGCATGAAACGTAAAAGTAAGAACTTGCAGGTCTCAGTTGTCTGGCACAGTGGAGGCTCCTCTGTGAAATTTCATAAAAATAAACTTCAGTAGCTAGCTAGCTACCAGCACGAGTGTGGAGTTTTCTCCGCCAGAATGGTAGAATGGCCAACACTGCTGAAAATGTTGTAGACTTTTTGTTGAAGAACACCTTTCTTTCTCTGGGGTATACAGAAAAGGTGGAAATTAAAAGCGATGGTCGACCACTGCCTGAGATCAGTTTCATGAAGAAAGATGAAAAGGTTGTTCAATACCAACAGGTATCAACAATATAGCTGGGTAACAGGGAGCCTTTCACCTGCATTGCTGGCCTTGCCTGCTTTTTGGAAGCTCTGAGCCTTGGTCAAAAGATGGGTACAGTGACCTGATTAACATTGATCGTTCAGCTAAACAAAGTAAAAGAAAGCAGGGCATGCAATAATTTGCTTCTAAAGGACACGATGAGAGGGAAAGTTTAGTTTACAAGGGCAACTACAAGGAGCTTGCAGAGGTAATTACACATTACGATGCTTAACTTGGTGAACATCTCAAACTTTCAAATGTCTTTTCTGGGATATCTAAAACAATTGTGAATGTTTTGATAGCTTCCATCACATCATCCACTGTACGAATTTCTTCCCTAATAATAATAATAATGTAAAATTAACAAATGTACAGAAAGACCTGTGTGAAGGCCAACTTACAGAAGAGGAACTTTTTGAGGCATTAAAATCTTTTCAGTCTGGAAAAACACCCAGGCTTGACAGTATACCAGTAGATGGACATCAGACCTTTTTTTATGTATTCAAAGAACCATTGTTAGCATGTTTTAATTACTCTTATACAAATGGTAGACTTTCATGTACTCAACAAGAAGATATTATTTCATTACTACTAAAACAAGACTCAGGTGGTAAGTATAAAGATCCAGTCCATTTAAAAACTAGAAGCCTCTAACACTTCAATTCTGTGATGTGAAAATCCCGGTGAAATGCATAGCACATAGAATAAAAAGGTTTAACCAGATATTGTTCATCCTGATCAAACAGTTTTTTTACATGGAAGATATATTAGAGATAGTATACGACAATTACTTCAAACAATTGAACATTATGAAATATCGAAAATACCAGGCCTCATCTTCATAGCAGATGTTGAAAAGGCGTTTCTAGTACGACTAGAATTTATATATAAATGCCTAGATTACTTTAATTCTGGTGAATCTCTTATACAACGGGTTAAAGTTATGTACATCAACCCCAGCTATAAAATAGTAAATAATGGTTACTTCTCAGAAAGTATTGAGCTTTTAAGAGGAGTAAAACAAGGCTGTCCGTTGTCTCCATTTCTATTTATTATGGCATATTGAAATGCTGCTATTAAAATGAGATCCAACAAGAACATCAAGGGGTTAGAAATCCAGGGGATAAAAACAAAAGTGTCAATGTGTGATGATGACTCTGGATCGCTGCACAGTCTCATTGAATATCTTGATCACTTTTCTAGTCTCTCTGGATTGAAACCTAATTATGACAAGTGTACCATATTACGTATTGGATCATTAAAAAATACAGTGTTTACACTACCTACTACCTTGTAGTTTACCAATAAAATTGGCAGATTGTAAAGTAGACATACTTGGTATTCACACCTCAAAAAATATAAATGAACTTATCACAATTCATTTCAATAGAAAGTTTGCAAAAATAGATAACATTCTGCAACCATGAAGAGGTAAATACTTGACTATTTATGGAAAAATCACATTTATTAACTCAATGGTCCTGTAACAGTGTACTTACTTACTAATGGCACTGCCTAATCCAGATGACTCATTTTTTAAATCATATGAGCAAAACATATTTCATTTTATTTGGAATGCTAAGCGAGAGAAAATGAATAACTAATATGAGTTTGGGGGCTACAATTATCAAATATTAAAACGTTAAACCTCTCATTAAAAGCTTCACTCATACACAAATTATACTTGAATCCAAAATGATTCTCCAGTAAATTATTAAGAAAGGCTCATCCTTCGTTTAAGAATTGTATTTTTGCCTTCATACAGATTACAACTTCTCATTTCCTACTAATTGAAATTGAAATGTTGTTTAAAGTATTGCCCTTTCTTAAACAAGCCATACAAAGCTGGTTACAATTTCAGTTTTATCCTCCAGATAAGATCGAACAAATATTACAAAAGATGTTATGGTTAAACTCAAATATACTGAATAATAAATAAATAAATCTTTATGAATTTCATTTTTTTTTAATTATATTTATGAATGATATTATGTATAAAAACTGAGGAGTTATGTCACATATGCAGTTATCGAAAAATATGTGAGAATATCTGCCTAATCCAGATTTACAACCGACTGATTGCAGCACTACCTACTAACATGGAGGAGGCAAGTGGACAAGGGAGAAGGTCGGGAACTTGTTTGCCTGCCAGATATTAAAGATACAAATTGGTTGAGAGGAACTGGCATAAATAGAAAAATATTCCAGTTTCATCTGAGGACAAAAATGTTGACAGCTGTGCCATACAGGTTGCAAAAGAAATGGGAGTAGATGTTCGAAGTACCAATTCCATGGCACATGGTTTATGAACTGGTACAAAAACTACATTCGATTTTCAATTTAAATTGTTATATAAAATTCTATGTCAAATGTATATGTAGCAAAAAACCTGTAAAAGAAACACAGATATTTGTCTCTGAAGAGGGGGGAGGGGCTAATAATTTAGAAATATATATATAAAACAAATTCTACTGTCTTTTCTGGGATGTTGAATACAATTCTGAATCATTTGATTGCTTCCATTGCATCATTGATTAAAAGTTAAAGGGAGAGGTTGACGCAACACATTTTTTCATGTGCGCTAAGGTAGGCTTTCCACTTTCCTCCAGTATTAATTTAGCAAAGATTATAAAACAATCACTCCAGACAGACACAAGCAAAAACTCACAACATAAATGTTGCAGTAGCCTAGGCTACACCTAAACATTAGAAATCTGACATGCTGTATGGGATGATAACGATACTTTTTTTCAGTCTGATCAACTGTTAAAAATTGCCCCACCACTCTGGGACCTATTGTACCACCAGTTTGCTTGCAGTTGTCAGTTACTGTCAGGTACATGGATGATCAGGGCTTTATTCAGGAATGTTTCTTGGGCTTGATGAGTCAAGTGGGTGAGATGTGCAGTCTGTGTTTGCCTTCATGGATTTTGAGATGAGTTTAAGTTCATAGAGAATCTCGTTGTCCAAACCCACTATGGCGCAGCTGTAATGGAATGTATCTGCTATTTGTATTTACAGCTAAGTCCCCTCCTGTTCCCTGATTAAGAGGTGATGACTACTCCACTCAGCTGCCATTGTCAACTTTCTCCTGGCATGAACTGAATCCATGTCTCATGGGCCCTCTCATCCACTGGCACATTAAAGGTTTCCCATCCAAGCACTGTGAGTCCTATCAATTTTATCTCATTAGTGTATGTAGAGTCAATCACAATCACGTTATTACACATCAATGATTTTACTCCTTGCTTGGACTAACTCATTCTTAGCTCTTTTGCCTAACTGTGTGTTGTGTAGTCTTATAGTCTTTTGTCTAACTATGTGGTGTGTAGTCTTATAGTCTTTTGTCTAACTATGTGGTGTGTAGTCTTATAGTCTTTTGTCTAACTATGTGGTGTGTAGTCTTATAGTCTTTTGTCTAACTATGTGGTGTGTAGTCTTATAGTCTTTTGTCTAACTATGTGGTGTGTAGTCTTATAGTCTTTTGTCTAACTATGTGGTGTGTAGTCTTATAGTCTTTTGTCTAACTATGTGGTGTGTAGTCTTATAGTCTTTTGTCTAACTATGTGGTGTGTAGTCTTATAGTCTTTTGTCTAACTATGTGGTGTGTAGTCTTATAGTCTTTTGTCTAACTATGTGGTGTGTAGTCTTATAGTCTTTTGTCTAACTGTGTGGTGTGTAGTCTTATAGTCTTTTGTCTAACTATGTGGTGTGTAGTCTTATAGTCTTTTGTCTAACTATGTGGTGTGTAGTCTTATAGTCTTTTGTCTAACTATGTGGTGTGTAGTCTTATAGTCTTTTGTCTAACTATGTGGTGTGTAGTCTTATAGTCTTTTGTCTAACTGTGTGGTGTGTAGTCTTATAGTCTTTTGTCTAACTATGTGGTGTGTAGTCTTATAGTCTTTTGTCTAACTGTGTGGTGTGTAGTCTTATAGTCTTTTGTCTAACTGTGTGGTGTGTAGTCTTATAGTCTTTTGTCTAACTATGTGGTGTGTAGTCTTATAGTCTTTTGTCTAACTGTGTGGTGTGTAGTCTTATAGTCTTTTGTCTAACTATGTGGTGTGTAGTCTTATAGTCTTTTGTCTAACTATGTGGTGTGTAGTCTTATAGTCTTTTGCCTAACTGTGTGGTGTGTAGTCTTATAGTCTTTTGCCTTATAGTCTTTTGTCTAACTATGTGGTGTGTAGTCTTATAGTCTTTTGTCTAACTATGTGGTGTGTAGTCTTATAGTCTTTTGCCTTATAGTCTTTTGTCTAACTATGTGGTGTGTAGTCTTATAGTCTTTTGTCTAACTATGTGGTGTGTAGTCTTATAGTCTTTTGCCTAACTGTGTGGTGTGTAGTCTTATAGTCTTTTGCCTTATAGTCTTTTGTCTAACTATGTGGTGTGTAGTCTTATAGTCTTTTGTCTAACTATGTGGTGTGTAGTCTTATAGTCTTTTGTCTAACTATGTGGTGTGTAGTCTTATAGTCTTTTGTCTAACTATGTGGTGTGTAGTCTTATAGTCTTTTGTCTAACTATGTGGTGTGTAGTCTTATAGTCTTTTGTCTAACTGTGTGGTGTGTAGTCTTATAGTCTTTTGTCTAACTATGTGGTGTGTAGTCTTATAGTCTTTTGTCTAACTATGTGGTGTGTAGTCTTATAGTCTTTTGTCTAACTATGTGGTGTGTAGTCTTATAGTCTTTTGTCTAACTATGTGGTGTGTAGTCTTATAGTCTTTTGTCTAACTATGTGGTGTGTAGTCTTATAGTCTTTTGTCTAACTATGTGGTGTGTAGTCTTATAGTCTTTTGTCTAACTATGTGGTGTGTAGTCTTATAGTCTTTTGTCTAACTATGTGGTGTGTAGTCTTATAGTCTTTTGTCTAACTATGTGGTGTGTAGTCTTATAGTCTTTTGTCTAACTATGTGGTGTGTAGTCTTATAGTCTTTTGTCTAACTGTGTGGTGTGTAGTCTTATAGTCTTTTGTCTAACTATGTGGTGTGTAGTCTTATAGTCTTTTGTCTAACTATGTGGTGTGTAGTCTTATAGTCTTTTGTCTAACTATGTGGTGTGTAGTCTTATAGTCTTTTGTCTAACTATGTGGTGTGTAGTCTTATAGTCTTTTGTCTAACTATGTGGTGTGTAGTCTTATAGTCTTTTGTCTAACTATGTGGTGTGTAGTCTTATAGTCTTTTGTCTAACTATGTGGTGTGTAGTCTTATAGTCTTTTTTCTAACTATGTGGTGAGTAGTCTTATAGTCTTTTGCCTTATAGTCTTTTGCCTAACTATGTGGTGTGTAGTCTTATAGTCTTTTGCCTTATAGTCTTTTGCCTAACTATGTGGTGTGTAGTCTTATAGTCTTTTGCCTTATAGTCTTTTGCCTTATAGTCTTTTGTCTAACTGTGTGGTGTGTAGTCTTATAGTCTTTTGCCTTATAGTCTTTTGTCTAACTGTGTAGTGTGTAGTCTTATAGTCTTTTGTCTAACTATGTGGTGTGTAGTCTTATAGTCTTTTGTCTAACTATGTGGTGTGTAGTCTTATAGTCTTTTGCCTTATAGTCTTTTGCCTTATAGTCTTTTGTCTAACTATGTGGTGTGTAGTCTTATAGTCTTTTGTCTAACTATGTGGTGTGTAGTCTTATAGTCTTTTGTCTAACTATGTGGTGTGTAGTCTTATAGTCTTTTGTCTAACTATGTGGTGTGTAGTCTTATAGTCTTTTGTCTAACTATGTGGTGTGTAGTCTTATAGTCTTTTGTCTAACTATGTGGTGTGTAGTCTTATAGTCTTTTGTCTAACTATGTGGTGTGTAGTCTTATAGTCTTTTGTCTAACTATGTGGTGTGTAGTCTTATAGTCTTTTGCCTTATAGTCTTTTGCCTAACTATGTGGTGTGTAGTCTTATAGTCTTTTGCCTTATAGTCTTTTGTCTAACTATGTGGTGTGTAGTCTTATAGTCTTTTGTCTAACTATGTGGTGTGTAGTCTTATAGTCTTTTGTCTAACTATGTGGTGTGTAGTCTTATAGTCTTTTGCCTTATAGTCTTTTGCCTAACTATGTGGTGTGTAGTCTTATAGTCTTTTGCCTTATAGTCTTTTGCCTTATAGTCTTTTGTCTAACTATGTGGTGTGTAGTCTTATAGTCTTTTGTCTAACTATGTGGTGTGTAGTCTTATAGTCTTTTGTCTAACTGTGTGGTGTGTAGTCTTATAGTCTTTTGCCTTATAGTCTTTTGTCTAACTGTGTAGTGTGTAGTCTTATAGTCTTTTGCCTTATAGTCTTTTGTCTAACTATGTGGTGTGTAGTCTTATAGTCTTTTGCCTTATAGTCTTTTGTCTAACTATGTGGTGTGTAGTCTTATAGTCTTTTGCCTTATAGTATTTTGCCTTATAGTCTTTTGCCTTATAGTCTTTTGTCTAACTGTGTGGTGTGTAGTCTAATAGTCTTTTGCCTTATAGTCTTTTGTCTAACTGTGTGGTGTGTAGTCTTATAGTCTTTTGCCTTATAGTCTTTTGTCTAACTGTGTGGTGTGTAGTCTTATAGTCTTATAGTCTTTTGCCTTATAGTCTTTTGTCTAACTGTGTGGTGTGTAGTCTTATAGTCTTTTGTAATAATATAATATAATAATATATGCCATTTAGCAGACGCTTTTATCCAAAGCGACTTACAGTCATGTGTGCATACATTCTACGTATGGGTGGTCCCAGGAATCAAACCCACTACCCTGGCGTTACAAGCGCCATGCTCTACCAACTGAGCTACAGAAGGACCACCAACTAACTGTGTGGTGTGTAGTCTTATAGTCTTTTGTCTAACTGTGTGGTGTGTAGTCTTATAGTCTTTTGCCTTCCCAGTCAAATCCTGTCTTCCACTGGTTAAGCCTCTGAACACCTCAACTCATGCCACATACCCTCACTCAATCACTGCTGTTTTCACTTTCCAACACTGTGTAAGTAGCCCTCTCATTCCCGTGCCCCATAATATTGTACTATAAATGTTGTTGAATGAATTGAATAAATTGAATGTTTTATGTTAAAACACTTTGTTGTCGCCATGCGTTCAGCGCCTGTACTGTAAGTCTACCATCCTCCTAAATGTTTCAAGTCACCAGCCTCCACTGGTATGGCATACTTATATATAGTAAACAGTGTATGAAGTATCATGACAACTAAGCGTTAGGGTTAGAGTCTTCTGCACTGTCAGAGGAGGGGAAAGGGCACTGGAGGTGTAAGGGCCCCGGCCCCCACCCTTAGTTGGCATAATAGGACCCAGCTAATGGCCCCAGTCAGAGCCCTCTAGTATGATAATACACGTAGGCACACAGCACTCTCTCATCTCATCATAACTCAACCCTCATCTGCATCCCGCTCCCTCCTGTGCTCAGAGTCACGGCCTTTCTGTCCCCTCTAAGTACCCCAATAAATTCAAATGTAATGCTCTCAAATGAGATCACTTACATGTGTCATTTTTCTTCCGTTATATTTATCATCTGACACTTTGGCCTTCATTAACAAATGGCACTTAGGCAGGGAACGTGTGATTCCTCATCCCTGCTGTGGACAGCGGGCCGTAGAGAGAGAGAGGGGGGGGGTTACACCTCACTTAGTGACGTCAACAACGTGAAGTCTCGAATGGCTGTGTTTCATTAGGCCAACAATATAGGCCATGGAAGCTACAAGACAGGAACAGGGAACATTGCATGTCTTACCTCGGTTTCTGATATTCAGCTTCATGTAAATTGAGAATTAATTTTAGACCACTGAGGTGAGTATGTAGATCAGAAACATATGTTGAAAACAATGGCACTGTTTGGCAGACATGGCAATAATCTACCACTGCTTCCTACCCATAAACAAACATCAAGCTCCCTCTCCCCGTCCTCTCCCCGACCTCCCCCCAATAAGGAACACACCCAGAGACCACCCACTATCCAATGAGCAACAGCAAAACAGGTCTGGTCATTTACATGTCAGATGTAATTGGCCGTGGTGTCCCAGTATTGTGTGAGGCAGCATTAGCAGTGAGGCTACTCCTGTAATAATGCACAATGATCATCACTTGAGATGAAATTATAATGCACTATTGTCCCCATTGTCATTCTTCATCCCTATTGGTTGCAGAAGAACTCTGTTTAGCTATTAATTACCGCGACAATGGAAAGATGCACACAGCGAGGGTTACCCCTTTTTATGTATTTTATTAAACATTTTAAAACGGCTTCATCATAAGAAGATATTTTGATTAACGATGTTTACTGCAGTGCCGGTAGTGTAAATTTGCTTATCCGTAAATTAAACTAATAAAACTTAGTTGATGAATTATTGCCCAAATATAAAATGTTACAGTCTAATTCATTCCCAGTAACTCCTATCCCCACACAATATACCCTGAACCAAAATATAAATGCAACATGCATATAGTAATAAACACACAAATTAATGGATTTGCTTCCCGAACAACTGTTCACTGAAAGTAACAAGCACATTCTATATATTTGACACAATATACATATTAGAAGAACTTTAAAAGAAGTAGTCTATCCTTTGTCATTGTAAGGCGAGACCCATTTTCTCTGGTGACATGGAACACCCTTTTAAGATGAAATAAACGGTACACAGGATAAACATTTAAAAAGTTCAATAAGTTGATTGTGATGTACTTTTTCTGCATGTCAACTTGAGATACTACATTGATTTGGGCCAAATATGTCAATTAAAAGAAGATCTTGCCTATATAATCTACATGACAAAAAAAGTCACATTCAAAAACTATTCAACGACATGACTATTTTCTCTGAATATAATAATTTGTTTTGCAAATCCTGCACAGTACATCAACATTATCGATATGATAGATACATTATATAAACTTAAAAACACAACAAACTTCAGCTCTAATGTAGATCTAATGTATTCTTTATTTTTTTTACATGTTAATTGAACAGTAGTATTGGAAGAAGCCAGTCATGGAAAATCCATCACTTGCATAAACCAGAGTGTGCATGAACATGACATCAGAGTGTATGGTCAATGGTCTATTCCAGTGTTTCCCAACCCTGGTCCCCCAGTACCCCCAACAGAACATATTTTTACTGTAACCCTGGACAAGCACACCTGATTCAACTCGTCAACTAATCATCAAGACCTCAATGAGTTGAGTGAGGTGTGTTTGTCCCGGGCTACAACTAAACTGTGTACTGTTGGGGGTCCTGGGAAACACCTGTCTAGCCACAAAAATAGTAGTCAACGCAGCAAATTGACAAAATCGTTTTTTTTTCTTTAGAACGACGGACTGAACGAATAAAAGGTTATGTTTTGCAATGCTTCTTTAAATGTGTCATTCATTGTAAAACCCAACTCTAGTTGCGCTAAATGCAGTGGGTGTATAATTGTATTGGCAAAGTACATGATTTGAGTGAGTCATATGAATGAATTTGCATTGACTGCAATGTACTCATGACATGGCAATAAAGTCAATTGATTTATCTAAGTCACTGTATATCTCTTATGATAATGATGATCTCCAGCTATGGAGAATAATATGGAAAATAATATAGAACAATGTCATATGTTCGTCTATTATTAATAGAAAAACAAAGGTTTTTGTAAATGTCAACTGACCTATTGACAAAAACAGTACGCGATAGATAATGTATCAGAACAATTTAGGTAGGCCTTAAATGGATGGATTGATGCAATTTTAACACACATTGCCACACTGTACATTGCAAGATACAGCAATTGCTGCAACATTTGGTTTTAAAAATGTGCTAAAATCCCACAACCAACTCACTCAATTCTGTAACATTCCCATAATATGTCACTGATAACAGTGGTATTGATAATAGTATTTTCACCAACACAGTAGTGATAGAAACAGCAGCTATATATAGCAATAGAAGAACCAAGTACATTGTATCGGAACTAGTCAGTGTCAAACTTTGATATGTAGCCGTTCATGTTGATTTTAAATGGCGCTTTACTCTGGGTTAGCATCTAGCAGAGCAAAAGGCTGTTTACCCTCAAGGTAAATGTACTATCTAGCTCCAAAAAGAATAAAGGCTTTGTAGGGCAAGTCTAACATTTTAACATCTTTGTATCTCATCTAAATCAGTGACAACACAATAGCCTCTGGCGTGATTTTTTATTTTCTTTCACAAACTTGACTATGACATCTGGCACGGCTTCTGAGCACCATGACAACAACAGACTCCCCGGCAACACAAAACGGTGTGTAAGAAAGAAGAGAAAGAGGAGACGCAGCTTGTTACTGGGGGGAATAAAATGTAAAGAGATCAGTAATTACCATTATTTAAACAAGTCCAAATAACAAGTGGATTATGCAGAGCCGAGCTTACGTGAAGCAGAGTGTCTCTGAAATGGTTCTGATGCAAATCCTTTTGTAAGTTCAATGTCTGACAGCCATTGTGTAATGTCGGCTACAGTTAATACTACATCCATATACAGTCGTTTTAACCCATTGTCCGTCACGGCAACGTATATCATGGTGAGATATGTGTACAATGCTTATTATTGTGTGAGGCTAATGACTAGTATTGCAGTGTTTTTCAATGCAATATGTATGATTTAGTGAAGCATGATTGGTACAAAGAGTTGCTACATGAGACACCATCTTTGCCCCGAGGCTACCGCCATGGCAGCCATGGTTGTAAGTGGGCTAGCGGGCTGTAGTACAGTGAATGTGATCACATGGATACTGTAAACTGTAACAGAGTCAATGTGGATTATCAAAATGATTGTGTGATTTGGGGCTGTCGCGACAGAATTGTAATCAGAAAAAAGATATCATTATGGGTTACAGACTGAAATAGAAAGAGATGGAGAAGGACAGTGATGGTAGGGAAAGAGAGAGAGACAGAGAGAGAGAGACAGAGAGAGACACACAGAGAGAGAGAGAGAGAGAGAGAGAGAGAGAGAGAGAGAGAGAGAGAGAGAGAGAGAGAGAGAGAGAGAGAGAGAGAGAGAGAGAGAGAGAGAGAGAGAGAGAGAAAGAAAGTGAGAAAGAAAGTGAGAGAGACAGAAAGACAAAGGGGAGAGAGAGAGAGAAATACAGAGAGAGAGAGAAATACAGAGAGAGAGAGAGAAATACAGAGAGAGATGGAAAGGGAAAGCGAGAGAGAGAGAGAAATTGAAAGAGAGAGAGAAAGTGAGAAAGAAAGTGTGAGGGAGAGAGAGAGAGAGAGAGAGAGCGGGAGAGCAAGAAAGGGAGGGAGAGAGAAATACAGAGAGAGAAATACAGAGAGAGATGAATACAGAGAGATGGAAAGGGAAGGAGAGAGAGAGAGAGAGAGAGAGAGAGAGAGAGAGAGAGAGAGAGAGAGAGAGAGAGAGAGAGAGAGAGAGAGAGAGAGAGAGAGAGAGAGAGAGAGAGAGAGAGAGAGAGAGAGAGAGAGATGGACAGGGAAAAGGAGAGAGATGATCCTTTAAAGGAATGAAAAGTGAAAAACAGTGACTGGTAATCCTCTGGACACAAACTCTGCAATAAACATCACTTTTAATAGTCAATCAATTTTCTCAATGATTTCTATTTTTCTCTTTTTCAGCATCTGAGTCATCTGTTTTGTTATTTAAAAGATGGATAGACAACGAAGGGGCAGAGTGAAAAGTCAATGTTGCTTCATGTCACCGAGACAGCTAAGCATGGTAATTACTGTCAAACACACACAATGGCACAGTACTTACTGCTGATACTGTCAATTCAGCTTTCATGTCTGCAACTTATACAGAAGTACATAACTTTTTCTTTGAGAGAGAGTGTGCGAGTTGGGTTTTGTTTATTCTTCTGCAGGAAGTGAAATGTATTGTGCAGCACCTCCCTCTTGTGGAGAAGGAGATTTGTGCTCCCTGCCTGCCTCCCTGCTTGGCCTCAGTGGTTCATCCTCCTCGGTATTCAGTGGGCTGAGACAGCATTCCCTCTCTGACTGTTTCTGGACCTCTCTCTCTACTTCAGCCACTTCCCCCCTGGCTGAGACACTCCTCTACTCCCCCCCTGGCTGAGACACCCCTCCACTTCCCCCTGGCTGAGACACTCCTCTACTCCCCCCTGGCTGAGACACTCCTCTACTCCCCCTGGCTGAGACACCCCTCTACTCCCCCTGGCTGAGACACTCCTCTACTCCCCCTGGCTGAGACACTCCTCTACTCCCCTGGCTGAGACACCCCTCTACTCCCCCTGGCTGAGACACCCCTCCACTTCCCCCTGGCTGAGACACTCCTCTACTCCCCCTGGCTGAGACACTCCTCTACTCCCCCTGGCTGAGACACTCTACTCCCCCTGGCTGAGACACTCCTCTACTCCCTCCTGGCTGAGACACTCCTCTACTCCCCCTGGCTGAGACACTCCTCTACTCCCCCTGGCTGAGACACTCTTCTACTCCCCCTGGCTGAGACACTCCTCTACTCCCCCTGGCTGAGACACTCCTCTACTCCCCCTGGCTGAGACACTCCTCTACTCCCCCTGGCTGAGACACCCCTCCACTTCCCCCTGGCTGAGACACTCCTCTACTCCCCCTGGCTGAGACACTCCTCTACTCCCCCTGGCTGAGACACTCCTCTAATCCCCCTGGCTGAGACACTCCTCTACTCCCCCTGGCTGAGACACCCCTCTACTCCCCCTGGCTGAGACACTCCTCTACTCCCCCTGGCTGAGACACCACTCTACTCCCCCTGGCTGAGACACTCCTCTACTCCCCCTGGCTGAGACACCCCTCTACTCCCCCTGGCTGAGACACTCCTCTACTCCCCCTGGCTGAGACACTCCTCTACTCCCCCTGGCTGAGACACCCCTCTACTCCCCCTGGCTGAGACACTCCTCTACTCCCCTGGCTGAGACACTCCTCTACTCCCCTCTGGCTGAGACACCCCTCTACTCCCCCTGGCTGAGACACCCCTCTACTCCCCCTGGCTGAGACACCCCTCTACTCCCCCTGGCTGAGACACCCCTCTACTCCCCCTGGCTGAGACACCCTTCCACTTCCCCTCTAGCTGAGACACCCCTCCACTTCCCCTCTAGCTGAGACACCCCTCTACTCCCCCTGGCTGAGACACCACTCCACTTCCCCTCTAGCTGAGACACCCCTCTACTCCCCCTGGCTGAGACACCCTTCCACTTCCCCTCTGGCTGAGACACCCCTCCATTCCCCCCTGGCTGACACCCTGCCACTTCTCCTGTCCATGCTCCCTCCCTCTGTCTGGATGTGATGTGTAGCCTGGGCCTGATGCTCTCTCACTGACCCCTTAGTCAAATATTTAGACGGTCGATTTCAACCCCTTTAAGGAACTGCCTCGCAACCCCTCCACCATAAACAAATCGATGGGACGAGTTCAAATGCCAGCGAAAATGTTCAAACGTAAACAAGTTCACTCAGAGGCTACAGGAAGGAGTGTTGGCGGAGGTGGCAGGGGCAGGGAAGGAAGGGAGGGTGAATCTGATGCAAATGTATGCACAGCCATAGAGTATGCATATGCATAAGGGTAGAGTGGGATTACACAGAGGGATGAGCTAGCGTAGATACTGAAAGATTTAAGAACACGGCGGAATGATCGGGATACAATTAGGCAGAAAAAGAGGTTCCATGATTACCAATGCAGTGCATTGTAGAATACTGTAGATCACAGGAGGAAAGAACAGGTGCAGGAGGCTAGCAGTGGTGCAGTGTAACGCAGCACAGTGTAGAATAGTGTAGATCACAGGAGGAAAGAACAGGTGCAGGAGGCTAGCGGCGGTGCAGTGTAACACAGCACAGTATAGAATAGTGTAGATCACAGGAGGAAAGAACAGGTGCAGGAGGCTAGCGGTGGTGCAGTGTAACACAGCACAGTGTAGAATAGTGTAGATCACAGGAGGAAAGAACAGGTGCAGGAGGCTAGCGGCGGTGCAGTGGCAGTGGGGTCCAGAGCTCGTGATAAACAGAGTGACCTCTAGTCAGTGCCTGGGGGGGAAGAGGAGAGGGGAGGAGGAGGGGAGAGACTGCGCAAAATAGCATAGGAGAGACCAGGGTATTAATATCCCCACTCCAACCCCTTGACAATAGACCATTATGTTTGGTTCTGTACATTACACACCTTGAACTAGAAACAAACAGTCCCCTTTCTTCCCCTCAGCATTTGAACCACAGCCAAGAAAATCCAGCAACAGCCTATTATTATTTCACACACAAAAAAGGCACATTTCTTCCTCTGAAACACCTTGCTGTGGCGTGGTCTAATCAGTTACCATGTGGCTCCGTCGCAAAATGATTGTTTGCCTCTGTGTTTTCCCTATAGCCACTGGGCAGAGACATCAATTCACTGTCTATTCCATGTTGGTTCAATGTAATTTGGTTGGAATTATGTGGAAAAAAGATTGATTCTACCAGTCGGTGTCCAGTGGATAGAGTCCAACCATGGGGATTGGCTATAATTACAATTCACACTGATTCCAGCTTGCCGTGTTCAACTGCCATGAGAAATTAGAAAGGAGGTTGTAAGGTGCGGAAGGAGTCAACAACCAAACGCAGGGATTCAAAAACAACAGAAGCCCACCGCCGGCTGGGAGAGCGTGTCCGTGTGCCATTATGATGCTTCTTAATGGGGAGCGTGTCGTCTGGTGACACAAGTCGCTGTCCAGATATTGAGAGCTCCCATTGCTACAACATTAACAGTAGTGGAAAGCCATTGAACAATTAAAGCAAATAGTCCTTCTCCCCTGCTCAGCATCCTCACAGCAGATCCATGCAACCAAGGCCTGGTTGGCCTGGTCTGGTCATACATCTGTCTGGACTAATGGCTTCTCACCTGGACACTGTGAGTAAGAGCTCTCGACAGACCCAGCTGTAGTCCTCAGAGGAGAAGACACACACACAGTCACACACACACGGCCAAACACAGAAACACACACATGGTCACACACACACACACACACACACACACACACACACACACACACACACACACACACACACACACACACACACACACACACACACACACACACACACACACACACACACACACACACACACACACACACACACACACGGCCACGTGCAGATGCACACATGGCTACATTCAAACACATACATTTACACAGTCATGTATACAAGTACATATATACTATTGTTATAATTAGATTCGACATAGGAACTTAGCAATTACTGAATTAGTATTCAGCAACACTTTTAGATTATTGTAACAAAAAAATATAGAGCACTAACCAAGGCTTCAACATTTTTATCTGAGAGAGCATTTCAGGGAAAAAAAACTGTAAATATGACACTCAATTATCTTTAACTGCATAGTGGGTGCTGAGTATCCACATTATTAGTAGCATTGAGAACGGCAGAGTAAATAACTTCTTGGTGACACCCATACCATTGTCCATTAACAGTATCTCCAAAACTGTCCCGTTAATGTGTGGAGGTGGACTTGGCCTAGCTGGCATCCATTAGCCCTGTATTAGACACATTGACCCTAATGCTCCTCACTTCATTAGTCTGTTGCTCAATACAAGATGGCCCTATATGACTGTGAGGAGATGAGGGTTGGGGGGGTTCAGCATGGCTGGGCAGGGCTCAAGTGTCAACGCCCCTGACCCATTCGGAGACACCCAAAGGGGTACGCCCCACATTCACCTCGCCCCTGTCTTACACGCCCCCAACACGGGACCAGGGGCACCCATTCAGTGTTGCAGACATACGGAATCAGAAGAGGCTTTTACATCTTTGTCTTATGTCTTATTTCCTTATTTCACATGAAAAGCAATGCAGCTTGTCAACACATTAGCAAAATGGGTCTGTGGTTTTTTCCTGGCATGCAGTACTAGGTTTTTAAGAGAGTTTGGTTTGGACATACCGTAGGTTTGCTTTTCCACAGTTTTTCTTTTGAAAACCAATCAGCATCACTTCTTTTTCCCTGACACACATTCTGGGTGTTACTCAATCATTGTGTGAGGTTATTTATGGAATTATAAACTGTGTGGTTCGAGCCCTGAATGCCGATTGGTTGAAATCCATGATATATCAGACCGCATACCATGGGTATGACAAACATACATTTTTACTGCTAATTATGTTGGTCACCAGTTTATAGTAGCAGTGACGCATCTTAGGGGTTTGTGGTATATTCATTGTTGCGTTGTGCATAAGAACCAGCCTTAGCTGTGGTATATTGGCCATATACCACACCCCTCATGCCTTATTGCTTAATTAAGAGCTGGGTCGAGGGCCAGAGACTGCCTGACTCTGCAAAGGTTTATCCATCTCCTAGTGTTTCCGTTTAGGGTATTACTGAAGTGATAATGCACGAGAAGCTGGTGTTTGGAGGATATATTTGCACAGGTGTTGTTAGGCCAGAGATGAAGTGGAGGGCCGGAAAATGGTGCCAATATACCCTACAAACACCGGCTTTGAGGGCATTATTGCTTATATACAAAGTGTTACTAACATATTCAAATAATGATTGACATATTTTCATTAAAAACATTATTTTGATGAGTGTATTCATAATGTTTCATCCTTCCACAAGATATGGTCCCAACACAAATATAGAGATGCTACCCAAGCCGGCTGGTCTTTCGTTCTATCAGTTCGGCTGACAGAGACGCGACCCAGTTGTTCATTTTAACATCATAGATTTAGCCGGTTGTAACTTGTGGAATAGACACAGGCTTGAATGCGGTTTTAACCAATCACGATTCATGGCTCGAGAGTGAGTTAGGGAGAAGCGTGGCTCAAGCAGGGGCCAGAACATGGAATGTGACGGAGACTTCCAACATGGCGTCCAAGCCCAGAATCCCTGACTCCTGATAGGGCCACCCACATGAAAAAATACTATGGTCTAAATACTGTAGTATTACTATATTTATATACTATAGTGTTTTTGCGGATATAGCTGTAGTACACTATTGTGTCTTTGCGGATATAGCTGTAGTACACTATAGTGTTTTTGCAGACTGTAGTGTTTTTGTGGACATGGCTGTAGTATTCTATAGTGTTCACTGCAGTGTTTTTGTGGACATTGCTGTAGTATTCTATAGTGTTCACTGCAGTGTTTTTGTGGAGATGGCTGTGGTATTCTATAGTGTTCACTGCAGTGTTTTTGTGAACATGGCTGTAGTATTCTATAGTGTTCACTGCAGTGTTTTTGTGGACATGGCTGTAGTATTCTATAGTGTTCACTGCAGTGTTTTTGTGGAGACGGCTGTGGTATTCTATAGTGTTCACTGCAGTGTTTTTGTGAACATGGCTGTAGTATTCTATAGTGTTCACTGCAGTGTTTTTGTGAACATGGCTGTAGTATTCTATAGTGTTCACTGCAGTGTTTTTGTGAACATGGCTGTAGTATTCTATAGTGTTCACTGCAGTGTTTTTGTGGACATGGCTGTAGTATTCTATAGTGTTCACTGCAGTGTTTTTGTGAACATGGCTGTAGTATTCTATAGTGTTCACTGCAGTGTTTTTGTGAACATGGCTGTAGTATTCTATAGTGTTCACTGCAGTGTTTTTGTGAACATGGCTGTAGTATTCTATAGTGTTCACTGCAGTGTTTTTGTGGACATGGCTGTAGTATTCTATAGTCTTCACTGCAGTGTTTTTGTGGACATGGCTGTAGTATTCTATAGTCTTCACTGCAGTGTTTTTGCGGACATGAATGTAATATTTACTGTAGTGTTTTTGTGGACATAGTACAGTGTAGTACATTGTAGTAACACCTTCAGTCTATGGTTAGCTAAAATGGCACAACGACCAGACTAAGCCAGTTAGTGTTGAATGAGGGAAACACCTCAAGCAGAACATAAGACACACAGGTTCGTGACAGGCCACCTATCGAGTTGGGTCAACAGTTCAGAGAAATGCAACAAACCTGAGCATTTTTTATTATTATTACAATTGTAAAATTAAAACTTTAGATCGGTTCTAGGCCCATTAAAGGAAAACAGTAGAGAGGCAGATACAAGCAAAGTTTATTAAAGCTTAGAAGATTATGATTGCTTGTTTGACATAGATAAACAACACACATTAATAAGAGCACACCAAAATGGCTTCTTAGATCTGTTACTTTTACTAGATAGCTTTCTGAAATTAAACAGTGTGTCACAGAGATTCAGCTTACCATGTTCACAAAATGACCAAAACCGGTGACAAACAATACTGTACTTCTGATGGTAGAAAATCAACAGTTAACCACTGCATTTACATGAATAGATATTATAGAAATACAAATGACTACTTAAAAGACAGTCACCTTATTGGGGGGTGTGTTCAATTGTTCTAAATGATATGTGTTGAGTTTAACCAATAGTTTGTTTATTCATGCAACAATATTGAAAATGTTCATGATGAAAGCCACTGCAATAATGTATTTTGGTTTTCAGGTGGTACGTTTGGAGAGGGTTTGCTGGTTTGATGTCCACGCAGTTTATTGGCAGTGCCCTCCAATAAGGTGACTGTCTTTAAGTGAAGTATTTTCTATTCCTAAAATATCAATTCATATAAAGGCAGTGGTTAACTGTTTCTTTTCTAACATTATAGGTACAGTATTGTTTGGCACTCTTTTTGTTCATCTTGTGAACTTGGTCTGCTGAATCTCTGTGTGTATTCTTGATTAATGTGTGTTATTTATCTGTGTCAAACAAGCAAACCTAACTTTCTAGGCTTTAATAAACTTTGCTTGTTCTTTATCTGCCTTTGTACCATGTCCATTTAATGGGATAGAACTCGGACCACAATGGAAATAAATGTACAACTGTTTTCCTTTTATTTTCCACAAATGACTCAATTAATTGTATCCACATTTGTGGTTGTATTGTGTTTTTAAATAGTCAAATCAAATCGATCAATCAAGGGATACTACAGTGTGGAGTATAGTATTCTAGAGTATACTACATAATTCTATAGTAAGCGCTACACAATCAAGAGGGAAGCTCAGAGGAAATCCCCGGCATGAGCTCACCAAGGACAGACAGCACATTGAAATCAAAACAGAACCGACCAAGCTTGCAGCTAGCAGTAAAGCAAGCACTACGTCATTGAGGGATACTACAGTGTGTAGTATAGATTTCTCCAGTACACTACAACATTCTAAACTAAGTACTACATGATCGAGGGATACTACAATGTGTAGTATAGTATTCTACAGTATACTACAAAAGTCTACAATGTGGTAAGCACTACATGACGGAGAGATAAAGTACTACAATGAACTAATTTATTATGTGGACGCTGTAATGTGTGCTGCTGGCTTGGGAAGTGCTGTTTCCAGGAATCAGAGGGAATTGACGTTTTTCACTAAAGGCTCAGGGAGGTGTGACCGTGTCTACAGCAAACTCATTTGTTAGCCACACATGCCTTAACTCACATAAACAATGTACTTGTTGGTGAGTCCTATGTTAAACAAAAATACTGTATGTGCATGTGCGTGCACCCACACACACACTCTCTGTTACCCAGTAAAAGAGGTCTGATTGAGTGACGAGTCAGCACAGAAAATTAGAAGCATATTTGAAATTAAATTCCACTATGTGAGGTTAGTCCCATTTCGTAATCACTCCTTAATAACGTCTTCTCTGTTAATGTGTGGAGGTGGACTGGGCCTAGCTGGCAGCCATTATCCCTGCCCCTGTATTAGACACATTGACCCTAATGCTCCTCACTTCATTACTCTGCTGCTCAATACAAGATGGCCCTACAGTACGTGACTGTGAGGAGATGAGGATTGGGGGGTTCAGCATGGCTGGGCAGAAGTGGACCGCCCCTGACCCATTCGGAGATCCCCAGAGGTGTACACCCCTCATTCACCTCGCCCCAGTCCCATACAACCCCGACAATGGAACAGAGAATATGACCCTCGGCAACTCCCATCATCTCAGACATTTAGAGATGGAGCATTGGGGAGCTGAAGTGTCACTATAATGGCACAACATAATTAATGGTAAACATAGGCTTCCACCAAACTACCCTTGCTTAGCAAACGGTAAGGTTCTTTAATATTCATGAATTCACATAATTCATAGAGCGAATCTTTCAGAAGACAATTATATTCATAACTGTTTCAACATGTGCTTTAGCACGCGTTTTTAGCTACCATTATGCTTTCCCGGTTTTTCTACTAATTCCCAAATTTATTAGGCCAATTACACTGATTACTGTGAGGAATGGCCATGCCTTGACCACAGGGCTCACAGTAAAAGTTAGCCTCTGACAGCCCTGAACCCTGCCTATCTGCCAAAGTCAAAAGCCAGTGACACTGTCCGACACATGAAACCTCCACTGAACTCACACATGCCTCACTTTTCATATTCTGACCCTATTACTTCTCCTCCCATAGAAGCCCCTGGAACAGAACGTGTTTGATTGCTCCAGCCTTCTCATGATGTTATTTTAAGAAACGTGGAAACGATTGAACCCCATTTGATTTTGGTGGCCGAAATGACTACCACATTGGCGGTGTGTGTGTGGATATCCTCACACGAGGGGTTGTATGTGTGTGTGTGGAGAGTGAGAGCGCTGGGGAGCAGGGCCTTTCCCCTAGGGCCCCTCTGAGTGATTCCAGGGGTTGTGCGATCCAGTTCCTCTCATCACACAAAATTGACCATCTGTGCTTGATGGCAGGTTGACTAATATCCCAACACGTCAGATTGAACGTCAGATTGATAAACCAGATTGAACACACCACTTGGCAATCACAGAACAAATATATGTTTGGGGGAGAGAAGTCATAAATAACACTTGCAGAGAGCATTTCACTCTCTTTACTCGCCCTCTGAACCTGCTTCAGATAACATTCAACAAGACAGAGGCACATGGATTAACTAGAGTTATGTGATTGCCATCATTAGGAGGGCTATTGTCTACCCTTGAGTGTAATACAAGCCTTGACTTTTGGAACTATTTGTGTGAGGATAAGTAGTCACGTGAGGATAATAAAATAAACATTCATTCTCTTGGACGGTTGGCAGCCATGATGAAATGTCTGTTGCAAGATAGTCTATGTATGAAAACTACAGAGCATGTACAGGAGCTGCAAGATAACGAACTACAACAAATGTTGAATGGCGTGCTGGGAAAGACTAAAACACAGAAAGAGATGGAGAGAGAGTAGATCAATGTACTTGTTGGTCGTTCTGCCCCTGAACAAGGCAGTTAACCCACTGTTCCTAGGCCGTCATTGAAAATAAGAATTTAGAGGGAGAGAACGGGAACAAGAGAAAACTGGTATCCTGATGGCGCCAGGATGCATCAGCTGACTGGCCACTGATCAACCAAGCAGAGAAAGAGAGTGAGAGACAGAGAGCAAGAGAGAGTGATGCTGTCCTCTTTCATTGGCTGTGGGCAGGAAGTGATGAAGAGCCAGGAGGAAGAAGAGCCGAGTTCTTAGAGGGGGGATTACAGTGGACACTTGTCTGACAGGGCCCTTTTCATTACAGCCACACTAAGACCCGACTGTGCTCCCAAATCTGTCACCAGAGTCCAACAGGAGTGGCCCTCCAAATTGAAAAAGTCTGCTGCCATGAGTGGATTGGGAGAGGGAGGGAAGGATGGATTGGGAGAGGAAGGGAAGGATGGATTGGGAGAGGGAGGGAAGGATGGATTGGGAGAGGGAGGGAAGGATGGATTGGGAGAGGGAGGGAAGGATGGATTGGGAGAGGGAGGGAAGGATGGATTAGGAGAGGGAGGGAAGGATGGATTAGGAGAGGGAGGGAAGGATGGATTGGGAGAGGGAGGGAAGGATGGATTGGGAGAGGGAGGGAAGGATGGATTGGGAGAGGGAGGGAAGGATGGATTGGGAGAGGGAGGGA
This sequence comes from Oncorhynchus gorbuscha, assembly GCF_021184085.1. NCBI lineage: Eukaryota > Metazoa > Chordata > Actinopteri > Salmoniformes > Salmonidae > Oncorhynchus > Oncorhynchus gorbuscha. The sequence continues at coordinate 72,636,131 of NC_060176.1, forward strand.
AGGATGGATTGGGAGAGGGAGGGGAAGGATGGATTGGGAGAGGGAGGGGAGGATGGATTGGGAGAGGGAGGGAAGGATGGATTGGGAGAGGGAGGGAAGGATGGATTGGGAGAGGGAGGGAAGGATGGATTGGGAGAGGGAGGGAAGGATGGATTGGGAGAGGGAGGGAAGGATGGATTGGGAGAGGGAGGGAAGGATGGATTGGGAGAGGGAGGGAAGGATGGATTGGGAGAGGGAGGGAAGGGTGGATTGGGAGAGGGAGGGAAGGATGGATTGGGAGAGGGAGGGAAGGATGGATTGGGAGAGGGAGGGAAGGATGGGTTGGGAGAGGGAGGGAAGGATGGATTGGGAGAGGGAGGGAAGGATGGATTGGGAGAGGGAGGGAAGGATGGATTGGGAGAGGGAGGGAAGGATGGATTGGGAGAGGGAGGGAAGGGTGGATTGGGAGAGGGATGGAAGGATGGATTGTGTGTGTGTGTGTGTAGAAGATGAGGGGGACGTGAGGAAAGAGGGAGGAGGCGAGGAGTTGAGGGGGCAGCAGATCCAGGGAGAAGATGATTGGAAGGCAACACAGCGGCAGATGTCTGATGAGTGTCTATTAACCTGCTTCCTACATGTCCTGGGCCCCGTTGGTGATCCATTCAGACTGGGAGGCCTTGTCCTGTCCAATAGGAGGGGCTCGTAAAAAAGCTGCTGATTGGCTGGCCTTATTGCACTGGCATCTCTGCTGTGGAGAGGAGAGGAGTCACCGTGACTCAAGACCTGCTGCTTCCAGGGCATCCCCCCGTCCCTCCGTCCCTCCTTCGCTCCATTCCTCTCTTCGTCCCTTCTTGCCCTGATTGGGTGTCATCTGTGTTCCAAGATGTGCTGGTGAGCGTGCCCAATCTGGAAGAGGCTCGAGTTTGTTGACAGGCCGGACGTCTAGTCATGGCTGGACGGAGAAATGTTAGCTCACTGCCACAATATGCATTAGAAAAAACACTGCAGCTGGAGGAATAGCATTTCTGTGACAGAACACAATCACTGGGATCCTGACGAGTGGAGAGGATCTCCTCTCTCAGGTAGCCTAGTGGTTAGAGAGGTGAGCCAGCAACTGGAGTGTTTCCAGTTTGAATCCCGGAGGGTTGCTGGTATCCAATCCATTTGCTCAGCCCCCCTCACCTCTCCAAAATCTGTATGTGTTGTATGTGCTGTATGTGCTGCATGTGCTGTATGTGCTGTATGTGTTGTATGTGTTGTATGTGTTGTATGTGCTGCATGTGCTGTATGTGCTGTATGTGCTGCATGTGCTGTATGTGCTGTATGTGCTGTATGTGTTGTATGTGTTGTATGTGCTGTATGTGCTGTATGTGCTGTATGTGTTGTATGTGTTGTATGTGTTGTATGTGTTGTATGTGCTGCATGTGCTGCATGTGCTGCATGTGTTGTATGTGCTGTATGTGCTGTATGTGCTGTATGTGCTGCATTTGCTGTATGTGCTGTATGTGCTGTATGTGTTGTATGTGCTGTATGTGCTGTATGTGCTGCATGTGCTGTATGTGCTGCATGTGCTGTATGTGTTGTATGTGTTGTATGTGTTGTATGTGCTGTATGTGCTGCATGTGCTGTATGTGTTTTATGTGTCGTATGTGCGGCATGTGCTGTATGTGCTGCATGTGTTGTATGTGCTGCATGTGTTGTATGTCTTGTATGTGTTGTATGTGCTGCATGTGTTGTATGTGCTGCATGTGTTGTATGTGCTGTATGTGCTGTATGTGCTGTATGTGCTGTATGTGCTGCATTTGCTGTATGTGCTGTATGTGCTGTATGTGTTGTATGTGCTGTATGTGCTGTATGTGCTGCATGTGCTGTATGTGTTTTATGTGTCGTATGTGCTGTATGTGCTGCATGTGCTGCATGTGCTGCATGTCTTGTATGTGTTGTATGTGCTGCATGTGCTGCATGTGTTGTATGTGCTGTATGTGTTGTATGTGCTGTATGTGCTGCATGTGCTGCATGTGTTGTATGTGCTGCATGTGTTGTATGTGCTGTATGTGTTGTATGTGCTGCATGTGTTGTATGTGTTGTATGTGCTGCATGTGTTGTATGTGCTGCATGTGTTGTATGTGCTGTATGTGTTGTATGTGCTGTATGTGTTGTATGTGCTGTATGTGTTGTATGTGTTGTGTGTGTTGTATGTGTGGCATGTGCTGTATGTGTTGTATGTGCTGTATGTGCTGTATGTGTTGTATGTGCTGAATGTGTTGTATGTGTTGTATGTGCTGCATGTGTTGTATGTGCTGCATGTGTTGTATGTACTGCATGTGTTGTATGTGCTGCATGTGTTGTATGTGTTGTATGTGCTGCATGTGCTGCATGTGTGGTATGTACTGCATGTGTTGTATGTGCTGTATGTGCTGCATGTGTTGCATGTGCTGCATGTGTTGTATGTGTTGTATGTGTTGTATGTGTTGTATGTGTTGTATGTGTTGTATGTGTTACATGTGTTGTATGTTCTGTATGTGTTGTATGTTTTGTTTGTGCTGCATGTGCTGCATGTTTTTCATGTGTTGTATGTGGTATGTGCTGTATGTGGTATGTGCTGTATGTGGTATGTGTTGTATGTATGTAAACCTTGGTGGGGGAAAAAAAGTGGGATGCCAGACACAACACTAAACAATACATTCATTGAACTATAACCGTGACAAACGGTGCCCACAAACTGCTAGGGTCTTCTTTAATCAGCATGACTGTTTTCAGCTGTGCTAACAAGCTGTGCTAACATAATTGCAAAAGTGTTTTTTTATGATCATTTAGCCTTTTAAAATGATAAACTTGGATTAGCTAACACAACCTGCCATTGGAACACAGGAGTGATGGTTAGGGTTGATAATGGGCCTCTGTACGCCTATGTAGATATTCCATAAAATAATCTGCAGTTTTGGGCTACAATAGTCATTTACAACATTAACAATGTCTTCACTGTATTTCTGATCAATTTGATGTTATTTTAATGGACTTCTAAGTGATCCCAAACTTTTGAACGGTAGTGTATATCTATACATTTTATTTTATTTTTATTTTTTTTGCTAAAAATGTGAATCTCAAAACAGGTGGGTGTCTGGACCTTGTCTGCAACTGACCAATAAGGTGATCTTAATCTTAATCTCTAAGGATGACCATCCCCACACCCTTCCTGCATGCTAATGGTTAGATCATCAAATAGTATCTGTGTTCCATGCAATATTCCTCAGTCGTATCCATTGGTAAGAAAATAAAATATGATCATGTGTATAATAGAAATATAACAGCTGTCTGTGTCTCTTACTCCAAAAAAGCTGTTTAGTTCTGTATGCTCCGCCAAGCCATTAATTTATCATCTTTTACTTCAAACATTTATTAGAGAGAGAGAGAGAGAGAGAGAGAGAGAGAGAGAGAGAGAGAGAGAGAGAGAGAGAGAGAGAGAGAGAGAGAGAGAGAGAGAGAGAGAGAGAGAGAGAGAGAGAGAGAGAGAGATGTATTAACAACAGAAAGAGCGAGCTCCACTAGGCCCTGCTCGGCTCTAGAGTCCTGACTACATACCAGCTCACTGTCATCAGCTAACCCTCACCTCCCTCGCCCACCACCTGGTCTGGAACACAGGTCAAAGGTCATCACGTACAGTACACGGCTGGGGAGGGGTTTGGGTGAGGGGGGTTGGGGTTGGGGTTGGGGTAGGGGGATGGACGAGGGGGCTATGGTTAAGGTACACTTTCACTTAATGGCAAGCAGAACCGATTTCAGTTGAAACTAATCAATCCAGTTCTTGATTTCTGTAATGTAATGCATTGACATTTCGGGCCAATGTCTAAAGGGCTGTGACTGACGGTTTTATTTTATAAAGAAGAAAAATAGTGTAGCATTCTGTTCCATCTGTGTGCTGTCCTTTGTCAGTCTGCAGCACCTGTGTAGATCTGGTCTGTGTTAGCCTGATTGCTAAGAGAGGGAGGGAAGGAGGGATGGGGGGAGAAAGAGTATAACATATAAATACCTCATGAGTTTAGTTCAACTGTGGTACCCCATCAGAACCCAAAATATCAGTGTGTTTTATACTATTGGTTGTAAATTAGCTAATTGTAAACAAACACTGTATAACTTCAAAACATGGGAACAACTATCATCTTGATCTCATGGATGGTCATTCCTTGCAGACATAGTTCTGTCTACAAACTGGAGAGTGGATACATTTCTCCAGCCCCATCCCTCAGCCTTTTACCAAAACAAGTGGAGGGTTGACCAGGCAGAATGCCTGGCTCTTTGAGGGAGGAAAAGGTATCCTACGCCTTGGTGGACAGGTATGTCTGTGGGTGAGAGGTGAGCGACAACTTGGGTGGTAGCTATGTGGCACTAGCTGTGGCCTTTCAGAGGGATAAGGTTTAGTCAGTGCCGAGCGAGCCCTGAGCTTGTCACACTGATGTAATGAGGTCAGATTACAGACAGGTCCGCAGACTGGCTGCAAAAGGTTGGAACGGTAAGCCCACAGTCATTAAAGGGCTGCTTTGTTGCCAGTGGACAGGAGAGAAAAGGAGAGCAGGAGGAGAAAGTGGTGTGCCGGGGAACTCACTAACACTTGATTCAATATGAAAGGCTGCTTGTTGCCTCCCAGGAGGAGCTGGGCTGAGCGACAGAAGCAGGATGTTAAGGGAAGCCTGCCTGGAGACTCCTACATCCAGGAACAACGACAGGCCTTGTTCCTGGTTTAAGGAGCAAACAGATTAAGATGAATTGATGCGAGCTTAGCAACTCTGAAAAATGGAGGAGAAAAATGCCTACTGATCAATAAGGCTTAGGGAGTAAGCAACCAAAGACGGAGTCTCCTGATGAATTCAGGGGATAACACACTCACTGGGCTTTATATCCACCGAATATCCCTTTCTTTTCAAGGTATGGATAAAAGGAGGATAGTAGGTGAAATTTCAGAGGAGGAACCTGTTGATTCAATTAAAGCCTTTTAAGTCCGGGAAAACTCCAGGGCTGGATGGCAAACCAGTTGAGGTATACCAAACCTCTTTTTTATATACTCAGAGGACCGTTATCCTTACTATGTTACTATTACTATGTTTTAACCACTTCTATGTAAATGGTAGATTATCAGACACTCAACAAGATGGTCTGATTTCATTATTACTGAAACAGAATACAAGTGGTATAACTAAAGATCCAGTCCATAAAACAAATTGGAGAGCCCCTTACACTTCAATGTTGTGATGCAAACATTTTAGCAAAATGTTTTGTGCATAGAATTAAAAAGGTATTGTTGGATACTATTCATCCTAATCAGAGAGTTTTTTTTAGATGGACGATACATCGGAGATAATTTTAAACAAGTACTGGAAACATAGAACACTATGGAAAATCTGGGAAAACAGGCCTGCTATTCATAGCTGACTTTGAAAAGGCTTTTGATAAAGTACGACTGGAATGTATATATAAATGCCTGGAACATTTCAATTTTGGAGAATCTCTTATAAAATGGGTTAAGGTTATGTATAGTAACCCTAGGTGTGTAATGGCTACTTCTCAGAAAGTTTTAAACGGTCTAGTGGAGTAAAACAAGGTTGTCTACTATCGGCATATCTATTTATTATGGCCATGTAAATGTTAGCTATTAAAATCAGATCCAACCATAATATCAAGGGGCCAGAAATCCATCTATTAAAAATAAATGTGTCATTGTAAACTGATGATTCATGTTTTCTTTTAAAATCACAATCCCTCCACAGCCTCATAGAGGATCTAGATACTTTTTGTTAACCTCTCTGGATTACAACCATATTATGATAATTGTACGATATTACGTGTTGGATCACAAAATAATACAACTTTTGCCCCAAAATATATGGGGGACTGGAAGTGATGCAGACAATTACGTTGATGGAAGCTACAATCGATCTAAAGCTAAAAATGCATTTTTTAAAAGGATAGTAGACAGTATGTGTGTCTGGGCCCACCTAGCTGGCAGTATGTGTGTCTGGGCCCACCTGGTTGGCAGTATGTGTGTCTGGGCCCACCTAGCTGGCAGTATGTGTGTCTGGGCCCACCTGGTTGGCAGTATGTGTGCCTGGTTGGCAGTATGTGTGTCTGGGCGCACCTAGCTGGCAGTATGTGTGTCTGGGCCCACCTAGCTGGCAGTATGTGTGTCTGGGCCCACCTAGCTGGCAGTATGTGTATCTGGGCCCACCTAGCTGACAGTATGTGTGTCTGGGCCCACCTAGCTGGCAGTATGTGTGTCTGGGCCCACCTAGCTGGCAGTATGTGTGTCTGGGCCCACCTAGCTGGCAGTATGTGTATCTGGGCCCACCTAGCTGGCAGTATGTGTGTCTGGGCCCACCTAGCTGGCAGTATGTGTGTCTGGGTCAACCTAGCTGGCAGTATGTGTGTCTGGGCCCACCTAGCTGGCAGTATGTGTATCTGGGCCCGCCTGGTTGGCAGTATGTGTGTCTGGGCCCTCCTTGCTGGCAGTATGTGTGTCTGGGTCAACCTAGCTGGCAGTATGTGTGTCTGGATCAACCTGGCTGGCAGTATGTGTGTCTGAGTCAACCTGGCTGGCAGTATGTGTGTCTGGGCCCACCTGACTGGCATGGAGCTGTGCTTCCATGTTTGCAGAGATCAGAGAATCATCTGGGTTAACACAGCGATTATGGCTCGAAGCCCACTTTCTCAGGCAGGATCAGATAGGCTTTCTCCCTCTGATAATGTAGCACATGCCTGCCATCAGTAGCCATCTCATACTTTACTTTACTGACTTTCTTGTCACCATGGGGAAATTTTGTTGCAGTGTCATGTACACGTGCAAAGTGGTGTTTAAATACAAAACAAATTGACAATAAAACTTTCATAACAGTTACATACCAATAAAAAGAGACTAGCCTGCTGCCCTTACTGGGTGGATAGGAACATTAACCCAAGTTATTTAAGAGGGATATCCCACCTGGCACAAATGATTGTCTAATTCAGTTTTTTCCTGCCGAGGGGTGCCCTATACCTGCGCCCTGAGGGGACTAGTTCAAAGTCCGGGTGTCTTGAGTCTAAAATGATTTTGTGAGCCTTGTGGAGGGCCCTGACCTTAAAGATTGCATCCAGGCCTGTGTTTGACTCCAAGAACCTTGTTTGCTGTGGTAATAATCCTTCTCAGCATATTTCTCTGGCTGACAGTGGCATTTCCAAATCAACAAACAATACAAAAAGATGAAATACTCTCAATTAAAGGTTTTTAAAACAAGAGTCATATAGTACAATTAACATGAAAAGATCCAAGCTTTTTTTTCTGTTGACTCTTTTCTTCGATCATGTCTGTACATTTACTCCACTGAAGTCATCTAGGACCGGGCCATGACGTTCCTCGTCATCTTGCAACAGGCTGATCAAGGCAGTGTCATCAGCAAACTTAACGAGGTGTCTGTCAGGATGGGAACTAGTACAACTATTAGTGTACAAGATGTACAGGAGTGGGGACAAAACACATCCCTGAGGAGAGCCTGTGTTGTCTGACACGTGGGGACCTATTTTGATCCACTGTGACCGTTGGCTAAGGAAGTCCAACAGCCACAAAACCAGCCCCCATCTAAGGAGAAGTCACACATTTTCTCAAGGCATTTCATTACTAAGGATGTCAAGGCAACAGGGCGGTAGTCATTCATCACAAAGGGATTAGATGCTTTAGGAATTTATATAATTTTGGAGGTTTTCCACTATACTGGCAAGTGTTGCTGTTTGAGCGAGGATAGGAAAGTGTCTGTAAAAACACCAGCAAATTGTTCAGCACAGAGCATAAACACATGTCCACATATTTCGTCTGGGCCTGGGCTTTTGTGTGAATTACATCCCCTGAGCAACTTCAAAACCTCAAGCTATTTAACAACAACCCTCTCAAACATTTGTAATGATGCCTTCATTTGTTTTACCTCCGACACAAAGTTGTTTGATTCAAATCTTGAGAAGAAAACATTCAGTTCATTAGCCATGTTCTGGCCCTCATGTCTCCCAAGGTCAGCATTGGTTTTTCCCCTGCCTATGTGGGGGGTACTAGCCATGGATTTAATCCCTCGCCAGGCCACCCTTGAGTTTCCTGAGGAGAGGCTATTACCCTCAGCATAAACTGCCTTCTTCCTATTAAGTAGTGATTTTAGATTTTTTGATACCCAAAGCTTATTGTTAGGGAAGATTTGACAGGTTTTATTAGGGACAACTGACTCAACACATACGTTTACATAGTCTGAAACAACATCTGTGAGTTCATCAAGATCAGAGCTGCTGTCCTCAAATACCTCCCACAAATACCTCATACTGCTAATCGGTTAAGAGGTGTGGGCCGCCATCAAGTTAATGAAAATGAACATGCTGACGTTCCATTGCCGACAGGCAGCTAGCTGTACTGGAGAACAGCCAGGCGCTACATTACCCCATACGGCCCTGGAGAACTGCCAGGCTCTACATTACCCCATATGGCCCTGGAGAACAGCCAGGCTCTACATTACCCCATACAGCCCTGCAGTACAACCCAGCTCTAAATAACCCCATATGGCCCTGGAGAACAGCCAGGCTCTACATTACCCCATACGGCCCTGGAGAACAGCCAGGCTCTACATTACCCCATACGGCCCTGGAGAACTGCCAGGCTCTACATTACCCCATATGGCCCTGGAGAACAGCCAGGCTCTACATTACCCCATACAGCCCTGCAGTACAACCCAGCTCTAAATTACCCCATACGGCCCTGGAGAACTGCCAGGCTTTGCATTACCCAATAAGGCCCTGGAGAACCGCCAGGCAAGGGAAGATTGTTGTTAGCATAGCCACTAGCCAGGAGGAGTTAGTTCTGTCATGGTGATCAGCTTTATAAAAGGTATATGTGTGTACCTCTCTCTGTCCTTCCCTCCCTCCCACCATGTCAGCTAACCTCAGGATTTATGAAACAGATGAAGATATGACTCAGCCGGCACTGTGACCTCTACATCTGTTAATGGTGACCCCAACACCCTGAGGCTGGGGTCAGCTGACCAGGGTCAGTCGACCTGCGGGGTTGATTGGTTCAGGACTTATAATGAGCAGAGTGTGAGGCGACCCCCCCAGGCGCCCAATGCAGCAGCCCCCCGCACATCTCCAATTCAGGGAAGTTGGGTTAAAAGCGGAAGTGAAGTTTTGGTTGGACCTTGTGTGCAATTGACGATAAAAATAAATGTAATCCTTTAATCCTTTACACTGTTTTCCCAACCAATTACACAGAGGTCACATACAACCATCTCTCACTATATATATATATAGCACATGGCTGTAGCACAGATACGAGGGCTGAGAAAACCAGTGTATGGCTTGTAGAAAGACAACCACAAAATGATGGATATCGAGCTCAATACATTTTAACTTCCAGTTTAGCAGAACTACCTCAAAATGCATTTTATAGGTTTTAAAGTGTTATAATATAACATATTGTGTAATATAATAGTGTTAAAATATTACATTCAATTTCTGGCTCCTTGCAACAGGTTCGAGCTCCACTTCTGTTGTACACTTTTCTGTTTTTGACTGGACTTCAAGACTATGTCAAATTCATGAAAAAAAAACTAAGTAATTTAAGATATAAAACTATATACCTATATGTGGATTAATGAGTTACACCCGTTGCCTTTGTTGAAGGTATTTTTGTGTTTTACGCTTGAATTCCATACAAAAAAATACAAAACAAAAAAAAGTGGATACCATTAGTCAAACAGTGTCACATTTCATCACTGTATTGTCACCATCACTACCACACTTGGGCTGCAATAACGTTGTCACGACTTCCGACGAAGTCGGTCCCTCTCCTTGTTCGGGCGGCGTTCAGCGGTCGACGTCACTGGCCTTCTAGCCATCACCGATCCACTTTTCATTTTCTTTGCAAACTTTTGGTATTCTCTCCACCAGCTGCACCTGAAATTATTTTCCAACAGTCTTGAAGGAGTTCCCACATATACTGAGCACTTGTTTGCTGCTTTTCCTTCACTGTGCGGTCCAACTCATCCCAAACCATCTCAATTGAGTTGAGGTCGGGTGATTGTGGAGGCCAGGTCAACTGACGCAGCACTCCATCACTCTTCTTCTTGGTCAAATAGCCCGTACAAAGTCTGGAGGAGCGTTGGCTCATTGTCCTGTTTGTTACGCACGCCTCTATGAAGAGGGAACGCAACACCCTGCTACAACTAAACTCTCCGTGAAGAGAAAAAGGTATGGACTGTAGATGCAAGTAAGAATGACAACAGGCAGAATGTGGTACCGTTTACAAGGACTTTATTCCTTTACACGGTTATATGGGGAAAAGGGGCTGGACAGAACCAAAGCAAAGAAAGTAAATCTCAAAGCCCCCCCTCTCCTATCTTACCTGCCTACCCACTACTTACCTACTTTAGCACCACCTGGTGCCCTAACCAAAATACAGGGGGTGGTCCGCCCAGGTCTTACCTAGTGTGCCTAGACAGCGAATATGCTATGGGTATATGTATCCCCGCGGGCCTCTTGCCTAAGAACTCCCAAAGTGCCTTCCCCTTCCCCCCTGGGAACAAATGAAACAGAATATTAAACAATTTTCACAAATAAACTAAGAAACAAAGGACATCAAATAAGCTCTATCTGAGCAACAAACTCACAAAACATACCAACTCTCAGCAATGAACTCCCAGCAAAATCAACCTCTAGCAAATCTCTCTAGCAAAATCTCTGCAAAGACCTCCCAGCAATGACCTCCCAGCAAATCTCTCTAGCAAATCTACTTCCAGCAAAATTCTCCCTCTTCTGAAAAGAACACTGGCATTTATATAGCTTCAGATGAATGGGTAATTGGAGACAGCTGCGTCTTGATGAGGGGGCAGCTCTCCAATTAGCCATGGAGTCAACCAATCAGCTGCTTGAGGGATTTCAGGAAGCCATTTCCTGAAATAAACACATGCAAATACACAAACTACAACACATAAACTGGGGAACGTAACACTGTTGAAAAACAAATGATAGCCCCACTAAGCACAAACCAGATGGGATGGCGTATCGCTGCAGAATGCTGTGGTAGCCATGCTGGTTACATGTGCCTTGAACTCTAAATAAATCACTGACAGTGTCACCAGCAAAGCACCCCCACAACATCATACCTCCTCCTCCATGCTTCACGGTGGGAACCTTACATGCGGAGATCATCCGTTCACCTACTCTGCGTCTCACAAAGACAAAGCGGTTGGAACCGTAAATCGCACATTTGGGCTCATCATACCAAAGGACAGATTTCCACCAGTCTAATATCCGTTTCTTGTGGTTTTTGGCTCAAGCAAGTCTCTTCTTATTATTGGTGTCCTTTACTAGTGGTTTCTTTGCAGCAATTTGAGCAGGAAGACCTGATTCACGCAGTCTCCTCTGAACAATTGATGTTGAGATGCGTCTGTTACTTGAACTCAGTGAAGCATGTATTTGGGCTGCAATTTCTGAGGCTGGTAACTCTAATGAACGTATCCTCTGCAACAGTTTCTCTGGGTCTTCCTTTCCTGTGGTCCTCATGAGAGACAGTTTCATCATAGCCCTTGATTATTTTTGCGACTGCACTTGAAGAAACTTTCAAAGTTCTTGAAATGTTCCAGATTGACTGACCTTCTGTCACGCCCTGACCTTAGAGAGCCTTTTAATTTCTCTATTTTTGGTTAGGTCAGGGTGTGATTAGGGTGGACATTCTAAGTTTTCTGTTTCTATATTTTCTATTTCTTTGTTGTTTTTGCCATGTGTGGTTCCCAATCAGAGGCAGCTGTCTATCGTTGTCTCTGATTGGGGATCATATATAAGTTGTGATTTTCCGTTTGGGTTTTGTGGGGTGTTGTTTTCCGTTTAGTATCTGTGCCTGACGGAACTGTTTGCTTTCGTTTTGTATTAATTATTTTTGTTTGAACTGATTCTTGACAAGAAAGATCATGAACACTTTCCACTCTGCGCTTTGGTCCACTCTTCCTTACAACGACGAGTGTTACACCTTCATTTCGTAAAGTAATGATGGACTGTCATTTCTCTTTGCTTATTAGAGCTATTCTTGCCATAATATGGAATTTGGTCTTTTACCAAATAGGGCTATCTTCTGTATACCCATACCTTGTCATAACACAACTGATGGCTCAGACACATTAAAAGCAAAGAAATTACACAAATTAACAGTTAACAAGGCACAGCTATTCCAGGTGACTACCACATGAAGCTGGTTCAGAGAGTTCCAAGAATGTGCAAAGCTATCATCAAGGCAAAGGGTGTCTACTTTAAAGAATCTCAAATATAACACTTTTTTGGTTATTACATAATTCCATATGTGTTATTTCATAGTTTTGATGTTTTCACTATTATTCTACAATGTTGGAAATCATTTTAAAAATTAAGAAAAACCCTTGAATGATTAGGTGTGTCCATTTTTTTTGACTGGTACTGTTTGTGTGTTTAGCTGTGTTGTGACGTCAGGTGTGGCCCTTGACCTTTCCTATAGAATGGTTCCATCAGAAAACCCAGCTGACTGAAGGAGAGATCTCCACCACCAATTAGAGCCCAGAGAAAACAAAGGGCCATATTTCAATGCTTTCTCCAGCTGTGCTGTAATGGGTAATGTGGTTATTCTCTCCCTGACCCTCACCACTGAAGGGAAACATGGCCTCACTCTTTTCCATTTTTCTGTTTTTTCTTCTGCTCTTTTCTTTTTTGAATTTGTGAAAAATATATTATTTATTTTGCTTCAGGCTTATCTATTTATTTAATAGCTTTTTATGTCACCGAAGCTTTAGTGCCATTATGACATTCTTTGTATCTTGTATGAAATAGCCCACATATAAAAGGAGAAATATATGGACTAATCTAAAGCTTAATGGCAAGGTACAGTATCTGTCATATGTCACCTTTATAACTTTGCTTGTCTGTTTTTTTCCATTAGGGACCTCATAAGGGGGTTGGACATATCAGTCACTGAGGACACTGACAGGTGTAACCTTTCCAAGCGGTAGGATACACCATCTTCACCACAGCCTATTGACCAAAGCAATAAACCATTCTATATGTTGTGTTAAAGTCATTTTCCACATGTTACCTCAGCACCACCTATTGCTCATGCAAACTCCAGCTGACCATGGGGATAAAAACCTTGGTGCTCCCAGACTAAATTGCAACACTTTGCTCCGTTACACCAGTTAAGCAATAAGCCCCCCTACTGAATATTTTTTTCCTTCCTGACTTGAAAGGCGTAGTGATTATCACGGTCACTCAAAGGGCAATTTTAGACTCTCAAAATGGGTGCTGGAAATGGCTTCAACCCTTAGAAATATATCCTGAATGCCCAGAGAGCATGTTTCCTTTTTGTACACAATGTCTCCCTTTTCGTTTTCCTCTCATTTCCAAAAAAAGGTATTGTGTTGGCGAGCTGAGGCGGTGTAATATGTGGAGCCATCTGCCAAGCCCGGTAGCTGTACCGTGCTCCTGATGTCAGAGGTGCTGTGTGAGGCTAGAGAACTCTCCCTAGGCCCTACTGAAGTCAGCCCCGCACCAGGACCATGTGACAAATGATTCCAATCTAGGCTGAGTGCCCTTGACTTGACCCTGATCGCTGTAGACAATAAGGGAAAGCTCAGTCACTGGAAAAGATGTGCTCTACTAATAAACCCGACTGACCTGGGTTAGCTGGGGAGAGAGGGATGGATAGATGGATGGAGGGGAAAAAAGGGAGGGGTTCAGGTTCTGACCTCTCAGGTGCAGGTTGATAATGAGTATCCCTGTTTGCTCTGTGAAAAGGACCTCAACGGGAAGTAAAGGAGAAAACGACCAACAAAGCCCGCTATTATATGTCCTCCTGAAACACCATCATTCCTGTGGATAACCTATGAATGTGCTTTCTATCACATTTCTTTAAAAGGGCACTTAAAAGAAATCCTGCTATGCGCTCCAATGAACCATCAAACAGGCAAAGCGTCAATACAGGAATAAGATTGAATCTTACTACACCGGCTCCAATGCTCATCGGATGTGGCAGGGCTTGCAAACTATTAAAGACTACAAAGGGAAGCACTGCCGCGAGCTGCCCAGTGACACAAGCCTACCAGACGAGCTAAATTACTTCTATGCTCGCTTCGAGGCTAGCAACACTGAAGCATGCATGAGAGCATCAGCTGTTCCAGACAACTGTGTGATCACGCTTTCCATATCTGATGTGGTTAAGACCTTAAAACAGATCAACATTCACAATGCCCCAGGGCCAGATGGATTACCAGAATGTGTACTCCAAGCATGTGCTGACCAAGTATCTTCACTGACATTTTCAAACATGTTTCAAGGAGACCACCGTAGTCCCTGTGCCCAAGAACACTAAGGTAACCTTCCTAAATGACTACCAACCTGTAGCACCCACATTTGCAGCCATGAAGTGATTTGAAACACTGGTCATGGCTCACATCAACACCATTATCCCAGAAACCCTAGACCCACACCAATTTGCATACCGCCCCAACAGATCCACAGATAATATATCTCTATTGCACTCCACACTGCCCTTTCCCATCGAGACAAAAGGAACACCTACGTTATAATGCTATTCATTGACCACAGCTCAGCGTTCAACACCATAGTGCCCTCAAAGCTCATCACAAGCTAATTACACTGGGACTAAACACCACCCTCTGCAACTGGATATTGGACTTCCTTATGGGCCACCCCCAGGTGGTAAGGGTAGTTAACAGCACATCTGCCACACTGATCATCAACACTGGGGCAGCTCAGGGGTGCATTCTCAGTCACCTGCTGTACTCCGTGTTCACCCATGACTGCATGGCAAGGCACGACTCCAACACCATCCTTAAGTTTGCCGACGACATAACAGTGGTAGGCTGAGACCTGGCCATGTGGTGCCAGGATAACAACCTCTCCCTCAATGTGATCAAGACAAAAGAGATGATTGTGGACTACAGTAAAAGGAGGACCGAGCACGCCCCCATTTTCATCAACTGGGCTGAAGTGGAGCAGGTTGAGAGCATCAAGCTTGGTGTCCACATCACCAAGCACATGGTTACTGGTGGGCATCGGGTTTTCTACCCATGTTGGTTTATATTTCATGCCGTTGGTTTTGATATTAAACTGCTCCGGCTATTGCCGAGTTCTGCTCTCCTGCGTCTGACTTCACTGCCACCTGTTACGCACCCCTTACACATGGTTATTGTGCACTGAAGTGACTTGACACAATGCTAGCAAACAAGATATACAGTAGTTACAAACAAAACAGAGTTAAATGTTTCCAGTCTGCCGTGAAGCGTTCATCCATGTATATGGGTAAGAGTTTAACTACATTTTCAGATGTTATACTTTTCAGATGTTGTCAGAATGACATTTTCATTGCAAATTAAAGCGTACTGTTAGTTAGCTAGCTAGCAAATGTTAGCTTGCTGACTCACTAGCTAACGTTATGTGTATGATCTGTGTAGAAATATTATTCTAATCAGAAATCTGTTCGCATTGCCAGTTATAGCATCATACTACAGCTATGACAATGTTTATATTGGTAGTAGTACTAGTTAGGATTATGCCAGTTCATTGTTAAGATAGCTAGCTACTTGTCTAAACAAAAGACTCCACTTCGGCAGATGAATACAATGACCCATCAAGGTAGCCAGAGGTGTCTGGGAGTTATTATCATCACTACTATCATCATTACCATCTATTGTATTTCATGGACATGTGTGTACATGTGTAGAAAATAGGGACCCATCCAATTAGCTAGTTGTGGCTGGGGTGAGGTTATAGCATTTCCTTCACATGACCCATCAATTTGTTTGTGTCGGGTAAGCATACTCGAATAATCAGTGTCATACTGGAGTAAAAGTAAAGATACCTTAATAGAAAATGACTCAAGTAAAAGTGAAAGTCACCCAGTAAAATATTACTTGAGTAAAAGTCTAAAATAATTTGGTTTTAAATATACGTAAGTGTCACAAATAAATGGAATTGCTAAAATAAGCTTAAGTATGAAAAGTAAAATTTAAAGTATTAATCATTTAAAATTCCTTATATTATGCAAACCAGACGGCACAATCTTATTTATTTAAAAAAACATTTACGGGCAGCCAGGGGCACACTCCAACACTCAGACATTAATTTACAAACAAAGCATTTGTCTTTCATGATTCCACCAGATCAGAGGCAGTAGGGATGTTTTCTTGATGCCTGTGAATTTGACCATTTCCTGTCAAAATGTAAAGAGTGCGTTTGGGTGTCAAGGAAAATGTATGAAGTGAAAATTATATTTGGAATGTAGTGAAGTAAAAGTTGACAAAATGTAATGTATTTTTCATTTAAGTACTTTACACCACTGGTAATCATTATGAAATGTTTATAA
This sequence comes from Oncorhynchus gorbuscha, assembly GCF_021184085.1. Taxonomy (NCBI): domain Eukaryota; kingdom Metazoa; phylum Chordata; class Actinopteri; order Salmoniformes; family Salmonidae; genus Oncorhynchus; species Oncorhynchus gorbuscha. Next base: position 72,652,506 of record NC_060176.1, read on the forward strand.
AATATTTCTATCTGGACATTTTCTATTTTTGATATT
>NC_060176.1:72657541-72777771 GCF_021184085.1 Oncorhynchus gorbuscha
TGCCTGAGGCGGTTCTCAATCAGAGTCAGGTGATTCTTGTTGTCTCCATGATGGGGAACCGTATTTAGGTAGCCTGGGTTTCACTTTGTATTTCGTGGGTGATTGTTCCTGTCTCTGTGTAGTTTCACCAGATAGGCTGTAATTAGGTTTTACATTCCGTTTTGTTGTTTTGTATTTGTATCAGTTATTTCACCGCGATTCATTCATTAAAGACATGAGTAACTACCACGCTGCATTTCGTTCCGGCTCTCTTTCAACAAACGAAGAACGACGTTACAATAATACCCTACTTGAAACATAAAAATAAGTAGTTAAAGCATGATAATACCCTGCTGAAAACAGTATAATACCATATTGTAAACACTATAATACCCTACTGAAAACAGTATAATACCATATTGTAAACACTATAATACCCTACTGAAAACAGTATAATACCATATTGTAAACACTATAATACCCTACTGAAAACAGTATAATACCATATTGTAAACGCTATAATACCCTGCTGAAAACAGTATAATACCATATTGTAAACGCTATAATACCCTACTGAAAACAGTATAATACCATATTGTAAACGCTATAATACCCTACTGAAAACAGTATAATACCATATTGTAAACGCTATAATACCCTACTGAAAACATAAAAATAACCTTCTTAACACATGATGATAACCTGCTGAAAATATTATAATACCCTAATGAAAGCATTATAATGCCATATTGAAAACATTATAATAGCCTACTGAAACATAAAAAATTACCTACTTAAAACATAATTTCCTGCTGAAAACATTACAATACCCTACTGAAAACATAATACCCTACTGAAAACATAATACAATATTGAAAACATGATAATACCCTACTGAAAACATAATAACTGTAACGGCGTTCGTCTGTAGAAAGAGAGTCGGACCAAAATGCAGCGTGGTGGTTACTCATGTTCTTTAATGAAAATAGAACGATACATGAGTAACCACCACGCCGCATTTTGGTCCGACTCTCTTTCTACAGACGAACGCCGTTACAGAATCACCCACCACACTCGGACCAAGCAGCGTGGTGACAGGCAGCGACAGCAGAAGCAGCAAAAGGAGGAATGGACATTGGAAGACGTTTTGGATGGCAAGGGTTGTTACACTTGGGAGGAGATACTGAATGGAAGAGATCGCCTCCCATGGGAACAGGTGGAGGCACTTAGGAGAGCAGAGGCAGCCGGAGAGAGGAACCGACGTTACGAGGGAACACGGTTGGCAAGGAAACCCGAAAGTCAGCCCCAAAAATGTATTGGGGGGGGGCTCAGGGAGAGTGTGGCAGAGTCAGGGTTTAGACCTGAACCAACTCCCCCTGTTTATCGTGAGGAGCAGCGATCACAGGACTTCTGGACTTGGGAGGAGATATTGGACGGAAAAGGACCCTGGGCACAGCCTGGTGAATATCGACGCCCCAAAGAAGAACTGGAGGCGGAAAGCGGAGATGCGCTGGAATGAAGAGGCAGCACTGCAACGCGGATGGAAGCTTGAGAGTCAGCCCCAAAAATGTATTGGGGGAGGGCTCACAGGGAGTATGGCTACGCCAGGTAGGAGACCTGCGCAAACTTCCTGTGCTTACTGGGGGGGCTAAAGAGACCGGGCAGGCACCGTGTTATGCTATGGAGCGCACGGTGTCTCCAGTGCGGGTGCATAGCCCGGTGCGGTACATACCAGCTCTTCGTATTGGCCGGGCTAGAGTGGGCATCGAGCCAGGCAAGGTTGGGCAGGCTCGGTGCTCAAGAGCTCCAGTGCGCCTGCACGGTCCGGACTATCCAGTGCCACCTCCACACACCAGTCCTCCGGTGGAAGCTCCCCGCACCAGGCTTCCTGTGTGTGTCCTCGGTCCAGTAACACCAGTTCCAGCACCACGCACCAGGCCTTCAGTGCGCCTCGCTTGTTCAGCGCAGCCAGAGCCTTTCTCCTCTCCAGTGTTGTCGGAGTCTCCCACCTGTTTAGCGCTGCCAGAGCCTTCCTCCTCTACAGCGCTGCTGAAGTCTCCTGCCTGTTCAGCGCAGCCAGAGCTGCCAGCCTGCATGGAGCAGCATGAGCCGTCAGTCTGCAGGGAGCAGCCAGTCTGCATAGAGCTGCTAGTCTGCATAGAGCAGCCAGAGCAGCCAGTCTGCATGGAGCAGCCAGAGCAGCTAGATCCGCCAGTCAGCCAGGATCCGCCAGTCAGCCAGGATCCGCCAATCAGCCATGATCTTCCAGATCTGCCGGTCAGCCATGATCTTCCAGATCTGCCAGTCAGCCAGACTCTTCCAGATCTGCCAGTCAGCCAGACTCTTCCAGATCTGCCAGTCAACCCGACTCTTCCAGATCTGCCAGTCAACCAGACTCTTCCAGATCCGCCAGCCAGCCAGGATCTGCTGGAGCCAACTACCTGCCTGAGCTTCCTCTCAGTGCTGGGCTTCCTCTCAATACTGGGCTTCCTCTCAGTACTGGGCTTCCTCTCAGTACTGAGCTTCCCCTCAGTGCCGAGATTCCCCTCAGTACCGAGCTTCCCCTCAGTGCCGAGCCTCCCCTCAGTGCCGAGCTTCCCCTCAGTGCCGAGCTTCCCCTCAGTCCCGAGCTTCCCCTCAGTCCCGAGCTTCCCCTCAGTCCCAAGCTTCCCCTCAGTCCTGAGCTGCCCCTCAGTCCAGTGGGGCCTTGGTGAGGGTTATTAGGCCTAGGTCGGCGGCGAGGGTCCCCAATCAAAGGATGCGTTACAGGAGGACTAAGACTTGGTTGGATTGGGGTCCACGTCCCGAGCCGGAGCCGCCACCGTGGACAGACGCCCACCCGGACCCTCCCCTATGGGTTTAGGTGTGCGGCCGGGAGTCCGCACATTGGGGGGGGGTTCTGTCACACCTTGGTCTTAGTATTTTGTGTTTTCGCTATTTATTTGGTCAGGCCAGGGTGTGACATGGGTTTATTTTTGTTGTGTTTTCGTATTGGGGTTTTAGTAGGCATTGGGATTGCGGCTGAGTAGGGGTGTCTAGCATCGGCATGGCTGCCTGAGGCGGTTCTCAATCAGAGTCAGGTGATTCTCGTTGTTTCTGATTGGGAACCATATTTAGGTAGCCTAGGTTTCACTGTGTGTTTGTGGGTGATTGTTCCTGTCTCTGTGTTTGTTGTCACAAGATAGGCTGTATAGGTTTTCGCGTTTCGTTTGTTGTTTTGCATATTTAGTTATTTCATGTATCATTCTATTTTCATTAAAGAACATGAGTAACCACCACGCCGCATTTTGGTCCGCTCCTCTTTCAACAGACGAACGCCGTTACAATAACCTTCTGAAAACAGTATAACATATAGAAACATAATAACCTACATTGTGTGTGTGTGTGTGTGTGTGTGTGTGTGTGTGTGTGTGTGTGTGTGTGTGTGTGTGTGTGTGTGTGTGTGTGTGTGTGTGTGTGTGTGTGTGTGTGTGTGTGTGTGTGTGTGTGTGTGTGTGTGTGTGTGTGTGTGTGTGTGTGTGTGTGTGTGTGTGTGTGTGTGTGTGTGTGTGGAGGTTTATACGTAAAGTTCCAAAGCAAAAAGCTTTCCTCTGTGCTCTTAAGATAATGAAGACAAAAGAGAGAGCGAAAGAGCAAAAGAGCGAGAGAGCAAAAGAGCGAGAGAGTGGGAGAGTGGGAGAGGGAGAGGGAGAGGGAGAGGGAGAGAGAGCGAGAGAGAGAGAGTGGGAGAGGGAGAAAACATAAATGTGGCTGGAGCAAAAGTGCAGTCTTATGGAGATGGCTGAAGATGAACAATCCCTCAGAGCCAGCCCACAGACTTTTGCGTATCAATGCCTTATAAAATTACTTAGATTGTATAATCATCAAGGTCAAAATTACATTTTGTAATCAGAGAAATAAATGAAACAAGATGCTGGTAAAATAAATGGGAACAAAGGTCCGCCTCCAGCAAAAACAAAAAAAGAGAGGGAGAAAAATCCCTTGAACACTTTAGATAACATCTACATTTCTGCTATTTGACTAATTGAAATAAACTTGCTCTATAAATACAAAGGATGCCATTAGCACTCACTGTTCCTTTTCACATTTAAATGCTGGGGTTGATAACCGCGTGATATTAATGTAGGAGATTCCAAATGTTTTGGGGCGCACAATCCCATTTTGATATCTGCAGATTCTCGAAACCCCACCCATGGGGCTATGGCAGTCAAATGAAAAACATTCTGAGAGTAATTCTGATTGTTCTCCATCACATACTTTTACAAATTACAAATGAGTCTGACAATGTATCTTATCTCACCACCACTAATGAGATGGGTATGCTTGGTGCATGTCGAGTCGGAGATTCTCAAAGTCACGGGGCGTGGTCGACGGTGCCCATCTCATGCTGTCACAATCCAACCTGGATCGATATTTTGTTTTAATGCAGACGAGAGCAGTGAATCCAGCATACAGATATGAGCTGGCGAAGGGTATCCATGAGTTTTATGGTGCTTTCAAGACAACTAGGAACTCAGGAAAAATGCGCGGTCAAATCATGACGTCAGTGATCTTTAGTTCGGAAAGTCAGAGTTCCAGAAAGAGGCCCGAGTTCCTGAGTTGGAATTTCGAGTTGGATGACCATTCAAAATTATGTTTGAGCCCCATCTGTGCAAAAACCCACCATTTGATCCCATATGGAATCTGTTTCTCGTGAATATAGCCATGCAGCACCCTGAACATCCCATATGGAATCTGTTTCTAATGAATATAATAATAATAATAATAATAATATAATAATAATAATAATATATGCCATTTAGCAGACACTTTTATCCAAAGCGACTTACAGTCATGTGTGCATACATTCTACGTATGGGTGGTCCCGGGAATCGAACCCACTACATCTGTTTCTAATGAATATAGCCATGCAGCACCCTGAACATCCCATGTGGAATCTGTTTCTAATGAATATAGCCATGCAGCACCCTGAACATCCCATGTGGAATCTGTTTCTAATGAATATAGCCATGCAGCACCCTGAACATCCCATGTGGAATCTGTTTCTAATGAATATAGCCATGCAGCACCCTGAACATCCCATATGGAATCTGTTTCTAATGAATATAGCCATGCAGCACCCTGAACATCCCATGTGCCGTTTCATGACCGAGAATCGTGACACTGAACAATATGTCCTTGTGAATGGTATCGCCCAACATGTATAGTGAACAAAAGTCAATACAAAGGCACTCTTTTCAATTAGATTTTTATCGTTTTGAGATATAAATACATTGTCTTTATCTCAAAACCATACAAATCGAAATGACAAGAGTGCCTTTTGTATTGACTTTGTTCACTGGATTGATTAAAACACTGTTTGTTGCACTTTGTCTACCCACGGATGAGTTGAATTAGGCTACCATCACATAGATGATATTTATTTACATCAGTCAAAATATGCTGGGCATTTGTTTGTTTTTGAATGCGATAACCTTCTAATCTAGTCAGTTCTGTAGTCTAGCCAACAGTCTAGTCTCTAATTGATTTGATTGGAAAAGACAGTAGCTCTCAGCAAAGTTAATTCTGTCATGTATTTGTCTGACTCCCAAGGCACATATCTGATTGTACATGAAGAAGCTGTCCTTATTTTAGTCATCATGTCAGGAATGGATTACTACTGTGGCACACAGCCTGTATTGCAGCATTATCTCACCAGACTCACTCATGCAGAACCTATTGTATAGTAGCATCATAGGCCTGCAGTGGAATAGTGTTGGATATGCAGTCGTCTCTCTATTCTCTGTTGGGTAATGGGTGTTCACTGTACTGTATATGACTATACTATGATCTATACATTTAGATAAAGAGCAAGCTCCGACAGGGTTCTTGGGGTTGCAGAGAATACCGCCATTTGGGTACGAGCTCTTTTGACATTGTGGCAACGACATGACATGAATGTGAGCTCCTCTTCCATTTGAGAGCCATTGTGAAAGCAAGAAACTCTTTCCATTTCAGCCCCAATGTGAGTGTGTGATTTCTCTCCATTCCAGGCTCAACGCGACTGTGACAGAGTCAGAGAGTCAGCGTGGGGCAGAGCTGAGAGGGAAGTGATTCATGTAATCTCCTCACACGCACTTCCTGTCATTTGTGTCAGTATTTGTGAATGCCTCTCTGCTCATCTCAGTTTGATGGATGTTTTGGTTGCTATTTAAGACTGTGGGACTCTTTAATCTTCGCTTCTTTCAGCAGCACAGCCGAACTGTGGGATGCCTGAAGTTGAACTTTGATGATTTGCTCTAGTCGATAATATACAGTAGTAGTGTCTGCAGTTCAGGGTCACTGTGTCAGGAGTGTTTTGACATCTTCACTGTACAGTTACAGGAATGTGGACAAGGTTAGTTTGACTTTTGACAAGCACACTTTGTTATTTTCACAGGCTCTCCGACCTAGCTGCTATTCCCGTCACTTTCAGTGTCACTGTCAGACTGAGCCATGAGCACTGGATGTGGGGTTCGCATGGCTCCTCCCTCAAGGTTACGGGCTGCTATGATCTCCCGCAACATGGCCACGGTTCCCTCATTTCTCTGTGTCTCCTGTCAGGGGCACATTCCTCAATGCTGGCAGGCAGACGAACACTTTTATTAAGCATGGGCACAGGCTGCTGCTGCAGCGGCTCCTGTAACCTATGGCCTCTACTTCATACACGACAGGGTTTTTCGGGCCGTTGTGACAAGGCCTATTTTTTCCCCTAGTAATATTCTCCAAAGAAAAAGGAAAACAGTTTATTATTGTTTAGCAGCATCTGTCTTTGAGCCAAGAGTAATGAATTGCTGCAGGTCAATATTTTACACAATGATGCATTTTGGGAAGCAGACCTCTACAGGGCATCTGTGAAACAATGGGTGTCATAACTAGCCTGTGTGCGTTATTAATCTTGCCCTGCTCCCTAATCAATCTGGTTCTCACCTCGCAAACAGTGTAATACATTACGGTGTTAAAGGAAATAGCATATTTCACTGTGGATTCTCGGGGGATGATGTCTTCCTTACAGAAGGCATCCATGCATTACAGCAACAGCATCCTCAGGATGTTACATCAGCGAAAAGGTTCAATATGAGCCTACAGTCTGCCTCTTCTATTCCTTTAAGCTGCAGGCACTTGGAGGATTTTACTCTTCATTTCCCCGATTCACCTGTGTATGAATGGTCTAGATTAAAAGAACATGACTGATCTATTTTCTTACAATATGGAGTGGAAAACTGAATCATTTTCTCATGAACCACCTGGAAAATAATGTTCAATGACAACAGCTTGGTCTGGCCAGTTTAAACACTGAACCGTCATGGCATTTTCTAACATTTCTAACGTTTTCATGAAGCATTTCCTCTGAATAACAATATGGTATTTCATTTTAACAACTGGGAACCATTTGAGAGGTATGTTGTGAAGTCATAGCTTTCTGTGCTAATATTCTATAGAGCAGAGGCGCAACCTGGTTTTAGATGTGGGGGGGGATAACCTGGTGGAGGGTCTAGGGTCCTCCCTCAGATTTCTTTTGCCCATCTAAAGCTAATTCCCTGCATTCCTATACAATCTAATATGACAATGTTGAGGCAATTTTAGGCTTACTTTTACTTTAAATAAGAATGTAATATGTTTCTAAAGACTTCTACATGAATGTGGATGCTACCATGTATCCATTCATCATCATTATATCTCCCAGATCTTCTTCATATTTTTGTTGAACATGTTTTTTTGTCATTGGGAAAAGCCTCTATCAACCGTTGATACAGTTTGGAAATCAACTTTAGAGGTTTGTCAGATTGCCTTAATACAAATACATCTCTGAAGCTTCTGGCTTTTCCAGTGTTTGCTGCACAGAGAGAATAAAGTGTATCTGCAAAAATACACCCCAGTGCCGTCACAGACTGGTCTTCCCTGGTTGCCTGACCCTGCTGAACCCCCTGTCACCATTTGATAATGCTTAGATGAGGCATGACAAAGAATTACATTGGCATACATTGGTTTTACCATGAATATAACCAATGGGTAAATACTTGAAATGAACATCAACTCAAGATGGAACTTTGTGTCCATTCACTGGTTGTACTGCAAAATATACTGCAAAATTCACCTGAGCTCCGTAGACTGGTCTTCCCCGGCTGTCTGACCCTGCTGGGACACCTGTCACCATCTGATCCTGCTAAGCCATGATGAGCATAGTGCTGTATACTGACTGTGCACCATGACAGGGAAGCCTGTAGAGCTGTTTATACTTTTGTCTGTTAAGACAAACAGCAGTTACCTTGTCAGCTACAGTAAATCAGTCAAATAAAGAGTAGCCAATTTCGGCTCTGCTTGCTTTTACAACTTGGAGATAAAGCACAACACACACAGACAACAGCTGCCTCTGTTCACATGCTCTGTGTCTGCACGGTCCTAAATACAGCCGGCTGATACCGCCAAACAGCTTACCCGACCACTCGGAGGCATCCACATGGTCCTAAAGCACACCACAGCCACTTTTTGTATCACAGTGCAATAAAACTGGGGGGGGGGGAATGCAATTTCAGAATGTGGGGGAGTCATGTCCCCCACATTCCCCAGTGAAAGTTGTACCCCTGCTTTAGAGAAGGGTAAAAGATTCTAGCGCCAGAGCTAGAATCAGGGCTAAAACCAGAGCTAGAACCAGAGTTAGAACGAGAGCCGGAACTAGAACCAGAACCAGAACCAGAACCAGAACCAGAACCAGAGCCAGAACCAGAGCCAGAGCCAGAGTCAGAACCAGAGCTAGAACCAGAACCAGAGCTAGAGCCAGAACTAGAACCAAACCCAGAGCCAGAACCAGAGCTTGAGTCAGAACTAGAACCAGAACCAGAGACAGAACTAGAACCAGTACAAGAACCAGAACCAGAGCTAGAGCGAGAGCCAGAACTAGAACCAGCCTTTGAGCAGCCAGTGATGTCGAGACAGGCAGTGTTTATTTAGCCCTAGGCCTATACATTTAGCTTAATGCAAACTGTTGGCACTGAAAACGCCATGTCAAACTATTTGTCTTAGTATTTTCACGCATCCGCTGTCAAATCCACTAAGACATCCTGATTTATTTTCCCTTTCCAAGGTACGGTGACGTTGAAACGAGACATTTCTCTGGATGCTAGCGTTATACGGGTGTTTGCTGTAAAACTGACTGGCTGGATTACTGATGAAAAATCAGACACACGGTGGCTGTCTGGCACTTATTGACAACTGCAAAGCCTAAAAACACAGTACTGTATCAACTTGTAAAATTGCATAATATATTTATGCTATTTTGAGTAAACCATACCAAAAAACAATTGCATCGTAAAAAACAAATTGTGATAAAAAAAATGAATCACCACATGACAACAGAGATTGATGAGAACCCTATGTAAAAGAAAGGGAACAACCTAACATTGACCATGTAGGCCTCTACTTAGTAGACTGAACTGGCACTGGAATCATGGTCTGCGCTTTGAGTAAAAAGCCAGATATGTCAAATTGTATTTGTCATATCCGCCGAATATAACAGGTGTAGGTAGACCTTACAGTGAAATGCTTACTTACAAGCCTTTAACCAACAATACAGTTTTAAGAAGAAATAAAGTGTAAAGAAAATATTAAAATAAACTGAAGTAAAAAAACTAGTATATAAAATAAAAAATAAGAAAAGTAAAAATGGGGGGTGGGGTGGGGATAATGCAAGTAGTCCGGGTAGCCATTTGATTAGCTGCTCAGGAGTTTTATGGCTTAGGGGTAGAAGCTGTTAAGAAGCCTTTTGGACCTGTACTTGGAGCTCCGGTACCGCTTGCCATGCGGTAGCAGAGTGAACAGTCTATGACTAGAGTGGCTGGAGCAATTTTTGGTCCTTCCTCTGACACCGCCTGGTATTTTGGTCCTGGACGGCAGGAAGCTTGGCCCAGTGATGTACTGGGCCACAACTAGTACCCTCTGTAGTGCCTTGTGTTCGGAGGCCGATTAGTTGCCATACCAGGCGGTGAGGATGCTCTCGATGATGCAGCTATAGAACCTTTTGAGAATCTGAGGACCCATGCAAAATCTTTTCAGTCTCCTGAGTGGGAATAGGCATTGTCGTGCCCTCTTCACGACTGTCTTGGTGTGTTTGGACCGTGATCGTTTGTTGGTGATGTGAACACCAAGGAATTTGAAGCTCTCCAAGCAGAGGACTAGGGTATTATCTTAGTCTACCAGCTGTATGTCTTTCTTCCCCCCTCCCTCCTCTTGTTGATCATATTTCTGAGTTGTGAGAAGCATCTCCACAGGCTGCGGTCTCTGGCACAGGGCAGACATTTGAGTCATGGAAGTGGCTCGCTGCTTCCTCCCTTCTCTTTGTCAGGGCTCCAGGGGCTCACTGCTGTCTCTCTTCTCTTTGTCAGGGCTCCAGGGGCTCACTGCTGTCTCTCTTCTCTTTGTCAGGGCTCCAGGGGCTCGCTGCTGTCTCTTTTCTCTTTGTCAGGGCTCCAGGAGCTCGCTGCTTCCTCCCTTCTCTTTGTCAGGGCTCCAGGGGCTCACTGCTGTCTCTCTTCTCTTTGTCAGGGCTCCAGGGGCTCACTACTGTCTCTCTTCTCTTTGTCAGGGCTCCAGGGGCTCGCTGCTGTCTCTCTTCTCTTTGTCAGGGCTCCAGGGGCTCACTGCTGTCTCTCTTGTCTTTGTCAGGGCTCCATGGGCTCGCTGCTGTCTCTCTTCTCTTTGTCAGGGCTCCAGGGGCTCACTGCTGTCTCTCTTCCCTTTGTCAGGGCTCCAGGGGCTCACTGCTGTCTCTCTTCTCTTTGTCAGGGCTCCAGGGGCTCACTGCTGTCTCTCTTTCCCTCGTCAGGGCTCTGGGAGCACGCTGCCCACTTGTTCATAATGGCATTAGAAAGACAGGCGAGCCAGGCCAGGCGGCAGCGGAAAATCCACCACACCATGTTTCCTCATCATCACTGTCTTCTCTCTGACCTCACATGGATGCTGCATCTTCATAGATAGGCCAATCTCAACAGAAAATACTTATAGTTGATGGAATGTTCTCCACAGAGGAGACAAGAGTACGTTTAGGTTGGCCCAAAGCACTAATCGCCTACTTTTTAAAATTGTACCGTTATTACTCTCAGCTGTTCCTCTGTAAAGTGATATTTTGTTTTAAGTGGCCAATGAGAGCAGGTATACTGTTATGTTGCACATATTACCATTAGGTAATGCTATTAAATAAAATCTAAACATCACAACACCCATTGTACAATCTATTTAAGCGTCATCGCATTACTTTTCTTCTCTTTACCTCTTCAGCATCTCTTCCCTCTCTACCTCCCCCTTCACTCCATCTCCAGTCCTCTACCAGCCCCCAATCCCCCCATGCACTGCTCTCACCCCAACCCCAACCATACCACAGCTTGACCCCACTAGGCTCATGCAACACATTAAATGCCAGTTAGTCTGGAGCTAGCCCTGGCAGATGCTGTGGAAGTGGGCTGGCTTGGCCTGTGGGAAGGTGCTTATTGGTCCTTGGAGGCCAGGGTGTGGATGTGATGGTTCCAGGACCATGGAGCTGAGCTGTCCCCCTAAAGACACCATCTCCCGACCAACACATCTGGCTTTCTGCTCTGTTTTTCTACTCCTTCACTACTTTGTCCACCTTGCCTCTAGTCTATTAACCAGACCCATCTCGCCGACCTTGTTTTCTCTTTCCGTAACGAGGAGGTCGGATAAGGGGGTTTATACCACCAAGTAAGGTATCCCACTGATATTATGATGCAGCTGTTCCCATTATGTTTTGCACGGCTCCAAAACAAGACTTCAAACCAACTGGAACAGCTGTCCCACACGTGTAACAGGGATTTTGTGTTGGAACAATAAAAGGCATTCTACCCTCCTAATATGGATATCAGATCAAAACCGTGTCATACAGTAAATTAGTCTTGATGGTCTCATGCCACTATAGACATGTATTGACCCCCCCAAAAAAAAAATCTAATCAAATTTGATTCATCCTACAGTTTACAGCAAGTATAAAATGTCAGTTAGATAGGCTGAGATTAGACATACAAATAATGTAAGTATGAGATAAAGCAACACTATGGAATATGAAGACAAATCTCTGGGTCCAGTCCTGAGAAATACATGTTCAGCCGGTAGAACAACACACGGTGTGCTGCTGTGGTTATCTACAGGTTTCAGAGCCTTGCCCTTTACTGTCCCAGTGTTATTTACACACCACCAGACGGACCAAATGATACATGTTATGTCTGACCTTCTATATTTGTTTTCATTCCTCTTAACTGTGATTTTATTTCCCTTGGACAGAGCCGACAGAATGTGAGGGAAGAGGTGTGTGTGTGCGTCTCACATTGTATATCTGCACAACATACAATTGCACACCTCAATAACTAAACAGAACAATAACCACACCAACTAAATGAATCCAACGTCGGAAGTGAGAGCCTCCGTCCATCACAAGGTCTTTGTCCGGTTGGAAAGAGTTAACCGCCACGGGACCTAAGTCAACATGACCGTGGCTCGTCCGGCCCTCCCTGCCAGATCAATATCTGCAAATAATAAATGAGCTCCCAGAGGGGCACAGTAACCCCCATAACACCGCCCAGGAAAGTCTACACTTGGTGTATGACTCAAAAAGGCAGTAGAACAAGTGCGCAGGGGCACATCTTTATCACTCCATAATAGAAAATGAATGGTGCTCATATCAGCGCTGAGGCACCCTGAGGGTTATCTAATAGGGCTAGTTATAACTGTCATCCTCCCAGAGACCCCTGGGAAATATTCCATGCAAACACAGAGACCTGCGCAGGAGAAGGGAGGGAATTTCTGCAGAGATGATGGGGATTCCCTCCACAATATTCTCAGCTGACAGAATGGATGTAAAAGGTGTCAAATACTGACAAGTTGACAAGTTGACTGTGAAACATTTTTTGTGGATGTGGTGACTTGCAGATGTGTGTCTGATTGGGACCAAACGGCACAACATGAGTAGGTATCAGCTTTTTAACACGTGGACATAACAACAGAACAGTTGATATACTTCCCTGGACAAAATATTGAACCTGAAATGAACACAGGTGACAAAAACTCAACTAAAGAAATAGTTATGATCTGTATTTATGAATGTATAGTTATTGTCTAGTTATAGGCTATCCATGTCTAGTGAACAATTCAACATGGCGCATAGTATGTGTGTTGGATGCCAACAGATCCATATAGTTTGCAGGTTGGTGATGAGACTTTAAAAAAATAACTAATCACTTATTTCAGCTGTTTTGTTCCTGGGGACCAGAAACAGAGCAATCAAATGAAATAAACACAGTTGATATTGATCTCCAGCCACCCGGTAGCAGCCAGACTCTTACAGATACTCAAGAAGATGTATTACAACACCGTATGCAGAGCACAGTGGAACACATACACACATCACACACACACACAGACACACAACCATGTTTAAATAGCCATGGTATAACACAACCCACACTGATGCACATCGCTTCGATCTGGTCCCTTTAATTTGAATATGCTCTAATTTGAGTAGGGCTGGGGAGGGTTTACCCTCCTCCTACCCCTTTCCTCCAGCTTTTCACTTCACCAAACTGTGGGAAGAGTCAGCTTTGAACTCACCCACATACAGCCACACTTTCATCTCGTGCACAAACATTGTGTCGTTTTCCGCAGGCCACCTGAGATATGTTCTCCATGTTGGAAGGTTCTGGATCAAACGTGGTGCCAGCTGGAAAGGGAAAAAAAGTTATCCGAAAGGTGAGGACCATCCCAACGTAGTGAGGTTGATATTCCGTCAATTTGGCACCACGCATCTCCATCAAAACAGATCCTCTCACGGTGGATCAAGAGCAGAAATGAACTGTAGAGAAAAACAGCAACAGTATATTCCTTTCAATGGAGTAGACCTGTGTGGATCTGCCGTTTAGGTCTGTCTAAGTCTGTGTGTGTCGGTGCATGCCAGTGCCACTAAAAGAAAAAATGAAAGAACAGGGGAAGAAACATAAAGCCTGGTTCCTCATCATGCGGTTGTTAGCTTGTCCAATCTATGGCAATCAGTGTGCTCCCAGGGGTTGAAAGACACGAGACGCGGGGGAAAGGGAAGCGAAAGCTGAGGAAAGATCAATACTGCACTGGGAAACAAGAAGTGTGGGCTATTTACTTTTCATTGATCTGATGATGCAGGAGAAACACCTCCGTCTTCTAGTAAATAGAGGGATAAAGTCTTCTGTGGAGGGTTGGTTTGTTTTTCTCTCTCCTCACCATAAGGTCAAGGAGAAAGATAAAAACAACCAGGAACAAAACAACAAACATATATTTCCGGGGCTCAGTAAAGTAATTAATCTGCATTAAAACGCCATGGGAACAGACACTAACTAGTCAAGTAAGATTTGGCTGTAAGCTGCTGAAGAGTCTCCCTGGCAATGGAGACAGAGAGAGAATGTAGACTATGACTGGAGGAGAGGATGGAGGAGAGAACTGGAGGAGAAGAGAGGATGGAAGAGAGGACTGGAGGAGAGGAGAGGATGGAAGAGAGGACTGGAGGAGAGGAGAGGATGGGAGAGAGGACTGTGGAGAGGAGAGGAAGGAGAGGACTGGAGGAGAGGAGAAGATGGAGGAGACGATGATAAATGCATCAGGCCTCAAGCAGTGCTAGACATACAGTACATTGTGTAATGGAGCTGTAGTTAGTCCTCACAGTACCGGGAAACACTACATTCATAATGCACATGTCAAGAGGAATAGGAGGTTTTGTAAAAAGAAGAACATACAAAGTGTACCATAAATGTTCCCTCCCTAAGCTCCCAGGCCATTTGTTTCATTGAGTGCATTTGGTGGACACATTCATCGTCCAACTACGTACAATACATGCCACAGTAGTGATTGAATTTGCTGTATAGATATTTTAGGGGTGAAAGTACTGTCCTGAGTGTGTGTTTCACATACAAGTTATCCTTACTGTATGCTAAATATTTTTCACTGGGCTCTGCATGACCAGAACATATGGTAAGATATACCATGATAAGATATACCATGATAAGATATACCATGATAAGATATACCATGATAAAATATACCATGATAAAATATACCATGATAAGATATACCATGATAAAATATACCATGATAAGATATAACACAATTCATAGACATAGGATGTAGTATTTACAGTGTGAATAAGAAGTAATGCTAAGTCAATCTGGTTGCTGGTTTTGAATGAAAAGGACCCTTATAAGAACAGTAAGAACAATGTTTCACGGAGCTAAACAACATGTCATCAAATGCTGCAGTTTTGTACTGCTTCTCCCTGGATGTAACTTCATTTATCAAACTGAAATATAACATTTGCATTTTTTCAACCCTTTACTCAATACTTTGTTGAAGCACCTTGAATGGACGCCACAAGCTTGGCACACAGGTATTTGGGGAGTTTCTCCAAATCTTCTCTGCAGATCTTCTCAAGCTCTGTCAATATGGATGGGGTGTGTCACTGCACAGCTATTTTCAGGTCTCTCCAAAGATGTTCAATCGGGGTTCAAGTCTGGCCTCTGGCTGGGCCATTCAAGGACATTCAGAGACTTGTCCTGAAGTCACTCCTGCGTTGTCTTGGCTGTGTGCTTAGGGCCATTGTCCTATTGGAAGGTGAACCTTTGCCCCAGTCTGAAGTCTTGAGCACTCTGGAGCAGAATTTCATCAAAGATATCTCTGTAATTTGCTCAGTTCATCTTTCCCTCGATTCTGACTAGTCTCGCAGTCCCTGCTGCTGAAAAACATCCCCACAGGACTGTGCCAGGTTTCCTCCAGACGTGATGCTTGGAATTCAGGTCAATGAGTTCAATCTTGGTTTCATCAGACCAGAGAATCTTGTTTCTCATTGTCTGAGAGTCTTTAGGTGCCTTTTGGCAAACTCCAAGCGGGCTGTCATGTGCCTTTTACTGAGGAGGGGATTTTGTCTGGCCACTCTACCATAAAGGCCTGTGGTGGAGTGCTGCAGAGATGGTTGTCCTTCTGGAAGGTTCTCCCATCTCCACAGAGGAACTCTGTTAGAGTGACCATCGGGTTCTTGGTCACCTTCCTGACCAAGGCCCTTCTCCCCCCTGATTGCTCAGTTTGGCCGGGTGGCCAGCTCGAGGAAGAGTGTTGGTAGTTCATAACTTAAGATAATACTTTAAGAATAATTGAGGCTACTGTGTTCTTGGAGACCTTCAATGCTGCATAAATGTTTTGGTACCCGTCCCCAGATCTGTGCATTGACACATTCCTGCAAACTTATGACTTGTTTTTTTTGCTCTGACATGCATTGTTAACTGTGGGACCTTATATAGACAGGTGTGTGCCTTTCCAAATCATGTCCAATCAATTGAATTTACCACAGCTGGACTCCAATCAAGTTGCAGAAACATCTCAAGGATGATCAATGGAAACAAAACAGGGTGCACCTGGGCTTAATTTTGAGTCTCATCGCAAAGGATCCGAATACTTATTGGGGTATTGGGTGTAGATTGATGATGATTTTTTTTTACAAGGCTGTAACATAACAAAATGTGAGGAAAAGGAAGGTGGTCTGAATACTTTCCGAATGCACTGTGTAGGTTCAGAACTGTTGTGAAACAGCACAGTTAAAAATGTAATCCAACTTGATGGTCTTCAGAGATAGATGGGAGCTGAAGGATGGGATTAAAGACAAACAAAAAAATACATATTGGAAAATACACTGTGTCCATCAAATGTATATAGTATGTATAAGCTAGAAGTAGAAGCCTAAGCATTGTTGTCCATTACTTTACTCCAATTAGAGGAGGGGTGGTAGGCTTTACTGGAACATAATAAAGGAAAATATATAACAAAATAATAATAATAAAAAGTATATATAGATGTATATATTTAACAAAACAATATATGGGGACTGGAAATTATGTAGAAAATGATGGAAACTACAATCTATCTGCAATATTAAAGCTGATCCAACTCCTAATTGATTTTAAAATAATAATAAAATGATGTAAAGCATCACATTATAACTATCTACTCCACTTTAGGTTATACTAGTGCATTTGTCATATACGTATAGCATATGCTTGAATAGGTGAGGAAATGTGAATGTATGGCAAACTTTAACAACAATGAATTATGGTAAATATCCAGACCACCTCACGAAAACCCTTTCCCCTCTATGCTTTGCATGGCAGCACTGAATAAAACCCTTTTGCTTAGATCCATAAAATTCATATTTTATTTTCAGACAGGAGAACACAAGGGCATGTTTTACTGTGTGAACCTCTCTTTCTCTTCCCTCCATTGACTATGTGGCTGTATCGCAACAAGCAGCCTTTAATGACTCCCTGAAGACCTCTCTATCCCTGCCCACTCCCTCTGCCTGCCTGCCTCCTCTTCGGGCTCCAGTTCAGCTGCTAATTAACCCTCTCTAAT
Source organism: Oncorhynchus gorbuscha (assembly GCF_021184085.1). NCBI lineage: Eukaryota > Metazoa > Chordata > Actinopteri > Salmoniformes > Salmonidae > Oncorhynchus > Oncorhynchus gorbuscha. Next base: position 72,674,960 of record NC_060176.1, read on the forward strand.
AGCTTAGATTACATTAGCTTTGAGCGCCTCACACCCTCCGCTGGACTCGCACCGCCACACAATGAGCCCTGCCTTGCTTTACAAATTCCTCCCTTCACAAGAGGACAATTATGAATTCAAAAAGTTCTTATGCACACTCACTCATCCAGGTAAGAAGGCCACCCAGCCATTGCCTCCCCGCCCAGGGTCTGAAGAGATCTGAAGAGGGGGACCACACAACAAGATGGTGTGGGGTGGGAGACACACACACACAGCAATCCTAAAGAGCCAATCACAGAGCTCAGGGGTCACTTTAGGTGCTCCATTGGCCCAGTCACAGAAGCCAAATGATTACCCTGCGTGTTAACATTCCAATTCAGCCCGGAATGGAATCTTAATTAGGGCCAGCTCAGCTGAAGGGGGAAGACGGCAAAGAGATAGAATTAGACAATTCAATTAATCACTTAAGCTGCTGGTTTCAGGATTCAACTAAAGTTATCACAAATACAGAAATATAGTCCTACATTTACATTGATGATTTAAATATATAAAAACTACATTTTGGTATTTTATTATTTAGTCCACTGTTGATACAGTCCCAATACTTGTTGCATGTCAGCAGTAAGGTTTTGAAGATATTGGACAGTCAAGAAGCCACATCATCATGATGCAGTTAAGACGAAGAGGGGAGGATGTTATGAGGAAGCAGGCAACATCTGTAGACCTCTAGCATCGCAAATATAACAGATTAGCCTAAATGTGTCAACCATAAATTCTTAGAAATACAGTAGGTATCCTTAATTCAATGGAGGTGCACAGTCCTTTAGTATTGGCACCATTACACTAATCAGGTCATGATAGTATTCAATCCAAAATAATGGCTAAGAGGAAGGGGGAAGTAATGTATTCATCAAAATGATGTATTTCAGAATTGGGAGAAAAAAAATTCTAAAAGCACTTTGTGTGAAACCTATGGATGACAATGTGAGGAGAAATGGAGAAGGGGAAAAAAGAAAAAAGAAATGGATGTAATCTCCCAACGTCTGAATGTAAATTGGTAGATTTGTATTGAAAGAACCTTCTCATGTTTCTTTGTCCGAACAAGTAATTTCCCCTCCATCCCTCTCCTGTAAGGCTCTTCTGTGAGGCTCTTCTGTAAGGCTTGCCATAGCAGCATTTTCAGCTGCACAGAGCACTCTCCTTTCTATTTCAATAGGACAGCTAATTTGCTAGACTCCCAGCTGAACTGCTGACTGGGTATTTTAGACTGTGTGTGTGTGTGTGTGTGTGTGTGTGTGTGTGTGTGTGTGTGTGTGTGTGTGTGTGTGTGTGTGTGTGTGTGTGTGTGTGTGTGTGTGTGTGTGTGTGTGTGTGTGTGTGTGTGTGTGTGTGTGTGTGTGTGTGTGTGTGTGTGTGTGTGTGTGTGTGTGTGTGTGTGTGTGTGTGTGTGTGTGTGTGTGTGTGTGTGTGTGTGTGTGTGTGTGTGTGTGTGTGTGTGTGTGTGTGTGTGTGTGTGTGTGTGTGTCATAAGCAAGGAGAAAGATGGAGAGAGAGAAAGAGAGAGGGAGAGAACACATTGTATCACTCAGAGATCATTAGATGTGTAAGGGCTTTGCTATGCAAGGTCAGGGCTGGTCTAGGAGGGCAACAGTATGGCAGTAAAACAAGTCTAATCAGCTGCTTTTCTCCTCCACAGCCCTTGTCGATTATAGCCTACTTTATTCTCCCTGTATGTATTTACTGGCATTACCAAGGCATATATGCCAAGGACACACAGAATGGCTTTGAGGAGAGTGGCCTCATTACAGGGGGGAAATGAAGTTCTTGGCTCTCTATCTCTCTCCCAGGGAGAACAGGGCTGCTTTAACAGGTGCAGCACAATCACATGGCTAGTCCACCCTTTTCATTAAGGCTTTATTTTAAGTGGAGGCCTGCAACTGGCAACACACACACACAGTTCTCTATCATAGAGGTACCCGTTTTGAGAGTGTGAGGGAAGGGCGGTAGATTTGTGGTATAAATCCACTTTGTATAACAACAATCTCTCTCCCACCACCCCACAGCCCAACTCCCTGAGTCCATCTATCTACCCCCACCCCACCCCACAGCCCAACTCCCTATGAGTCCATCTATCTACCCCCACCCCACCCCACAGCCCAACTCCCTATGAGTCCATCTATCTACCCCCACCCCACCCCACAGCCCAACTCCCTATGAGTCCATCTATCTACCCCCATCTCACCCCACAGCCCAACTCCCTATGAGTCCATCTATCTACCCCCACCCCACCCCACAGCCCAACTCCCTATGAGTCCATCTATCTACCCCCATCTCACCCCACAGCCCAACTCCCTATGAGTCCATCTATCTACCCCCACCCCACCCCACAGCCCAACTCCCTGAGTCCATCTATCTACCCCCACCCCACCCCACAGCCCAACTCCCTATGAGTCCATCTATCTACCCCCATCCCACCCCACAGCCCAACTCCCTATGAGTCCATCTATCTACCCCCACCCCACCCCACAGCCCAACTCCCTATGAGTCCATCTATCTACCCCCACCCCACCCACAGCCCAACTCCCTATGAGTCCATCTATCTACCCACAACCCACCCCACAGCCCAACTCCTCCCTATGAGTCCATCGACCTACCCCCACCCCACCCCAAAGCCCAACTCCCTGAGTCCATCTATCTACCCCCACCCCACCCCACAGCCCAACTCCCTATGAGTCCATCTATCTACCACCTCACCCCACAGCCCAACTCCCTGAGTCCATCTATCTACCCCCACCCCACCCCACAGCCCAACTCCCTATGAGTCCATCTATCTACCCCCACCCCACCCCACAGCCCAACTCCCTGGGTCCATCTATCTACCCCCACCCCACAGCCCAACTCCCTATGAGTCCATGTATCTACCCCCACCCCACCCCACCCCACCCCACCCCACCCCACAGCCCAACTCCCTATGAGTCCATCTATCTACCCCCACCCCACCCCACAGCCCAACTCCCCATGAGTCAATCTCTCTACCCCCACCCCACAGCCCAACTCCCTATGAGTCCATCTATCTACCCCTACCCACCCCACCCCACAGCCCAACTCCCTATGAGTCCATCTATCTACCCCCACCCCACCCCACAGCCCAACTCCCTATGAGTCCATCTATCTACTCCCACCCCCACCCCACAGCCCAATCACACTCCCCCCACCCCACAGTCACACTGAGTCCGTCTCTACCCCCACCCCACAGCTCAACTCCCTGAGTCCATCTATTTACTCACACCTCACAGCCAAACTCCCTATAAGTCCGTCTCTACCCTCAGCTCACAGCCCAACTCCCTATGAGTCCATCTCTCAATCCCACAGCCCAACTCCCTATGAACCCAGCTATATACCCCCACCACACAGCCCAACTCCCTCTGAGTCCATCTATATACCCCCACCCCACAGCCCAACTCCCTATGAGTCAATCTCTTTACCCCCACCCCACAGCCCAACTCCCTCTGAGTCCATCTATCTACCCCCACCCCACAGCACAACTCCCTCTGAGTCCACTCAAGGACACGGTGCTGCTGGCCCTGGTGGAAAGTGGGTTGTGCAGTTAGCTTAGCAGTGTGGCGTGTTTATCAAGATAATGATGGATAGCTTTAAAACGGACCCACAACTCCATAGAGATGAATGGCCGTCTTGGCTTCTGACTCAGCATATTGGTCTTTCCCCCGCTCATTGCGTGTTTTATCAAAGAACACCCTCCACACTCAAAATGGAGATTATCCCTGCCTGTCAGGGAAATTGAACCTGCTAATACCCATCAATCAAACCCACAGACCTCCAATCAGGACAACAATAATACACCAACAGCATTCTGGACCCTTTGTCATCCAAACATTTCTCAGAGAATCTTGGGTAATTATTTTCTTATAAACTTGAAATGATTCGAGACCATTTGTGTGGGTAATGACAGAGTGAAGTGCAGAGACAGAGAGAGAAGAGGGAGAGGTAGAGAGAGAGAGAGAGGGGGAGAGGAGAGAGAGAGAGAGAGAGAGGAGAGAGAGAGAGAGAGAGAGAGAGAGAGAGAGAGAGAGAGAGAGAGAGAGAGAGAGAGAGAGAGAGAGAGATAGAGAGGGAGAGAGAGAGGGAGAGGGGGAGAGAGAGAGAGAGAGAGAGAGAGAGAGAGAGAGAGAGAGAGAGAGAGAGAGAGAGAGAGAGAGGGGGGGAGTTATAGAGGAGAAAAATAATGCCTCTCTGTTTGGACCTTCTCATTACGCTAATGGTTTTTTATAAGGCACTTGAAATGTCAAAGCTTTGGTGGATTTAGTGGAAACTTAAATTCCATTACTTGGCAGGCATTAATTGCTAACTGAGCTCAGGGATCCTTCCCTTGGGGCTCCTATGTTTCCTTTCTGTCACCTGGCTAACTATTCTGTCTAGACCAACTTAGAGGCCCCTGATCCAGCACGGGGATCAATAGACGGCACATAATTCAGGCCCAATAATGAGCTTTCACTTCAACACAAACGGAAAAAAACTTCACCGGGTGTAAAATGATAATGTAATTATTAAAAGGACAGACAAAATGAGGAAGCACTTTCACATGGAGAGGGGGCGAGCCCTGCTCAATTAGCCCTGCCTACGGTTATCATTGTTATTGGAGACAAAGCTGATCAAGGAGGAATTCCAGGCACCCATTTCAGCGGGTAATGGAATGCTCTCCCCATGCCCAGCCTGATGTCATAAAGCCTGCCCTGCAGAATGGGCACTCTTTAATGGACCACAATGGATTTCATTTCCCCAGTCAGGATAGCAGGATGTATATAAAGATATGGGAAGGAGAGAGGCTCAAAATGCACCAGCAGACACGGATAGAACTGTGATGTTCAGGTCTACAATGTAAAAATGATGTGAATGTGAATTTGCTTATCTTTAGTGCATGGACCTATCTAGGTTGAGTTGTCATTAAAACACACTGTTTAGATACACTTCGGTCAATGTTGGACTAATGTACTAACAGTGAACTGATTCACTAACCTGTGATACTCTATTTATAACAGCAGCTCTAGACTACATGTCACACTATCCACACACAGACAGAGAGGACAGAGAAGACAGACAGGACAGAGAGGACAGACAGGACAGAGAGGACAGACAGGACAGAGAGGACAGACAAGACAGACGGGACAGGGAGGACAGACAGGACAGAGACGATAGGCAGGACAGACTGGACAGAGAGGACAGACAGGACAGAGAGGACAGACAGGACAGACGGGACAGGGAGGACAGACAGGACAGAGACAATAGGCAAGACAGACTGGACAGAGAGGACAGACAGGACAGAGAGGACAGACAGGACAGACGGGACAGGGAGGACAGACAGACAGACAGACAGGACAGACAGATCGAGAGGACAGACAGACAGACAGACAGACAGACAGACAGACAGACAGACAGACAGACAGACAGACAGACAGACAGACAGACAGACAGACAGACAGACAGACAGACAGACAGACAGACAGACACATTTTGGAACCAGTCATTTGGTGTGTAACAAAGTGTGGTCTGACCTGGGGCCCCATCAGCAAACTACTGTTCTCTAATTATGTGTATCCTTGAACTCCAATCCAATAGTAGACTGGGGGGCTCCTGATTGGTGGGCTACCGGAGGTTCGGGCAAAGGAAACAGGGCCTTTATGGACGGCTTGCTCCCACTGTTTGTCTGCCGCTGACATTTGCAGCATCGCCCCAACAGCAAGATCCTTACCCCGTTTATTCATCAAACAGAAATCACGACTTGTGGGAGTCCCCTGCTAAGAAAGGTTGCAGCACTCACAGCAAAATCTCCGTTTAGGGTTCAGCAGCCAGGACATTCTCACGGCAACATCTCCGTTTAGGGTTCAGCAGCCAGGACATTCTCACGGCAACATCTCCATTTAGGGTTCAGCAGCCAGGACATTCTCACGGCAAAATCTCTGTTTAGGGTTCAGCAGCCAGGACATTCTCACAGCAAAATCTCCGTTTAGGGTTCAGCAGCCAGGACATTCTCACGGCAACATCTCCATTTAGGGTTCAGCAGCCAGGACATTCTCACGGCAACATCTCCATTTAGGGTTCAGCAGCCAGGACATTCTCACGGCAACATCTCCGTTTAGGGTTCAGCAGCCAGGACATTCTCACGGCAACATCTCCATTTAGGGTTCAGCAGCCAGGACATTCTCACGGCAAAATCTCCGTTTAGGGTTCAGCAGCCAGGACATTCTCACAGCAAAATCTCCGTTTAGGGTTCAGCAGCCAGGACATTCTCACGGCAAAATCTCCGTTTAGGGTTCAGCAGCCAGGACATTCTCACGGCAACATCTCCATTTAGGGTTCAGCAGCCAGGACATTCTCACGGCAACATCTCCGTTTAGGGTTCAGCAGCCAGGACATTCTCACAGCAACATCTCCGTTTAGGGTTCAGCAGCCAGGACATTCTCACGGCAAAATCTCCGTTTAGGGTTCAGCAGCCAGGACATTCTCACGGCAACATCTCCATTTAGGGTTCAGCAGCCAGGACATTCTCACAGCAACATCTCCGTTTAGGGTTCAGCAGCCAGGACATTCTCACGGCAACATCTCTGTTTAGGGTTCAGCAGCCAGGACATTCTCACGGCAAAATCTCCGTTTAGGGTTCAGCAGCCAGAACATTCTCACGGCAGCATCTCCATTTAGGGTTCAGCAGCCAGGACATTCTCACGGCAACATCTCCGTTTAGGGTTCAGCAGCCAGGACATTCTCACGGCAACATCTCTGTTTAGGGTTCAGCAGCCAGGACATTCTCACGGCAAAATCTCCGTTTAGGGTTCAGCAGCCAGAACATTCTCACGGCAGCATCTCCATTTAGGGTTCAGCAGCCAGGACATTCTCACGGCAACATCTCCATTTAGGGTTCAGCAGCCAGGACATTCTCACGGCAACATCTCCGTTTAGGGTTCAGCAGCCAGGACATTCTCACGGCAACATCTCCGTTTAGGGTTCAGCAGCCAGGACATTCTCACGGCAACATCTCCGTTTAGGGTTCAGCAGCCAGGACATTCTCACGGCAACATCTCCGTTTAGGGTTCAGCAGCCAGGACATTCTCACGGCAACATCTCCATTTAGGGTTCAGCAGCCAAGACATTCTCACGGCAACATCTCCGTTTAGGGTTCAGCAGCCAGGAAATTCTCACGGCAACATCTCCGTTTAGGGTTCAGCAGCCAGGACATTCTCACGGCAACATCTCCGTTTAGGGTTCAGCAGCCAGGACATTCTCATGGCAACATCTCCGTTTAGGGTTCAGCAGCCAGGACATTCTCACGGCAACATCTCAGTTTAGGGTTCAGCAGCCATGCCGCTCTCAGAGGGGTCTGTGTGTGAGAGTTATTCTTAGTTAGGTTGTGCAAAGTACAAGAAATAGGGGACAAAGTGACCTGCATTGGTCAGAGCATACATTCTGAACACAGACGTTCCCGAACACAGATGTGCTGATGGGTTTCATTTCCTTGATGCACTGCTGAGTATCTTGGCATGCTCTGAATGTCACTTCCCATAGAGGTCTGGCATTTGACGTGGGTTCTCTGGGCCCTGGAGCGGACGGGCGCTCTGGGAACAGAGAGCTTTCCATATCTCAAGCGCTCAGATGGGAGATTCTGCACTTACGTCACTCAAAGCCTGGGAGGAGATTTTTAGGTCGACTTTGCTTCTGATATTACTATCTCCATGTCTGTTAGTCCTTTTCTCAGTTGTCTTAAAAGTATGTCCTCTCCTCGTATCCTCTGCTTCATTGCATTGATCTGAAGGAAATGGATAGGTGAACACCAGCCCATTGATGGGCTTCCACCACACTGTTTTTAGTCCCCCTTTAAACGAAGTACAATTAATAAAGGCTTCATATGCACTACATACATTATTTTACAAATCATCTATAAGCGTATGTCATACTCTATAAATGCTGTATAAGGGGTGACAGCCATTGACACCGTAGGGTGAATTGCCAAATGTGACACAAATCACTATATACACCATTTATAGAACATGACATACGCTTATAGATGATTTGTGAATAATTGATGTATTGCTTATGAAGCCTCAACCTTTACACTGTAAGTTGTACTTTGTTTAAAGTGGGACCCTGTTTTCACCTGTCAAGTATTTTCCAATCAGATAGGAAAAATAGGATGACAGGATGGATGGATGACAGGATGGATGACATAATGGATGATAGGATGGATGGATGACAGGATGGACAGATGACATAATGGATGACATAATGGATGACAGGATGGATGGATGACATGATGGATGGATGACAGGATGGGAGGATGACAGGTTGGACGGATGACAGGATGGATTGGTAAGCATTTCAGATAGATTCCTCGAAGAGTAAGACCTTCTTCTGGACTATGGTCCCCATGAATGTTTTTATTTTTATAGAACAATATCACAACTACAACAGATGTTTACACCTAATGTTGACACCCCCCCCCCCCCGTCTGCCAATCAACATCAGATTTAGATGGCTAATTATGCAAAAGTTATCAGAACACACCCTTTTGTCCTCCACAAAACAACTGACAATTAAAACTTGTGGAGGGGTTTGTGTCTCTGTAATTCAATGCCCAAAGTTCTCCACCAAGCGTTATCTGTCAAAGACTGATGCGTCTGCACAGATGGATGACAGAGACGGGAGAAATTTGGAGAGGTTGCACAATAATGAACATCACGTGACACCGGCATTTTAATTCCAGTCTGCCTTCCTGATCCTAGAGCTGCATTAATAATAACAACCTTTATAGGGTTTTTCAATACGAGTAACAAAGTCCTCCACATCATAAAATCATGAAATAACCTAACACATAACTAACTAAGAAACAATGACAGGTGGAAGGAGCCTGAAACAAGTCTCCCATTGAAATCATCTTTCACCACAGAGATATTTAAAAAGAGATGCAGTCGGCAGTCTCCCCTTTATAGTCACCACGGAGAGATGGAGTCTGGCAGTCTCCCTATCTTTCACCACGGAGAGATGCAACTCTGGCAGTCTCCCTCTTTTCATTCCACGGAGAGATGCAGTCTGGCAGTCTCCTACTCTTTCACCACAGAGAAAATTATGATGCAGTCTGGCAACACAATTAGTCTCCAGTGTAAGAAAGGACTAAATGAATTATAACTAAAAGATGTAAATACTCTTTCACCACGGAAAGATGGAGTCTGGCAGTCTCCCCTCTTCACCACGGAGAGATGCAGTCTGGCAGTCTCCCCTCTTTCACCACGGAGAGATGCAGTCTGGCAGTCTCCCCTCTTTCACCACGGAGAGATGCAGTCTGGCAGTCTCCCCTCTTTCACCACGGAGAGATGCAGTCTGGCAGTCTCCCCTCTTTCACCACGGAGAGATGCAGTCTGGCAGTCTCCACTCTTTCACTACGGAGAGTTGCAGTCTGGCAGTCTCCCTCTTTCACTCTTTCACCACAGAGAGTCTGGATGCAGTCTCCACTCTTTCACCACGGAGAGATGCAGTCTGGCAGTCTCCCTCTTTCACCACGGAAAGATGGAGTCATGTTCACCACGGAGAGATGCAGTCTGGCAGTCTCCCTCTTTCACCACGGAGAGATGCAGTCTGGCAGTCTCCCTCTTTCACCACGGAGAGATGCAGTCTGGCAGTCTCCCCTCTTTCACCACGGAGAGATGCAGTCTGGCAGTCTCCCTCTTTCACCACGGAGAGATGCAGTCTGGCAGTCTCCCTCTTTCACCACGGAGAGATGCAGTCTGGCAGTCTCCCTCTTTCACCACGGAGATGCTCTATGCAGTCTGGCAGTCTCCCCCCTCTTTCACCACAGAGAGATGCAGTCTGGCAGTCTCCCTCTTTCACCACGGAGAGATGCAGTCTGGCAGTCTCCCCTCTTTCACCACGGAAAGATGCAGTCTGGCAGTCTCCCCTTTCACCACGGAGAGATGCAGTCTGGCAGTCTCCCCTCTTTCACCACGGAGAGATGCAGTCTGGCAGTCTCCCCTCTTTCACCACGGAGAGATGCAGTCTGGCAGTCTCCCCTCTTTCACCACGGAGAGATGCAGTCTGGCAGTCTCCCCTCTTTCACCACGGAGAGATGCAGTCTGGCAGTCTCCACTCTTTCACTACGGAGAGTTGCAGTCTGGCAGTCTCCCCTCTTTCACCACAGAGAGATGCAGTCTGGCAGTCTCCACTCTTTCACCACGGAGAGATGCAGTCTGGCAGTCTCCCTCTTTCACCACGGAGAGATGCGGCCTGGCAGTCTCCCCTCTTTCACCACGGAGAGATGCAGTCTGGCAGTCTCCCCTCTTTCACTACGGAGAGATGCAGTCTGGCAGTCTCCCCTCTTTCACCACGGAGAGATGCAGTCTGGCAGTCTCCCCTCTTTCACCACAGAGAGATGCAGTCTGGCAGTCTCCCCTCTTTCACCACGGAGAGATGCAGTCTGACAGTCTCCCCTCTTTCACCACGGAGAGATGCATTCTGGCAGTCTCCCCTCTTTCACCACAGAGAGATGCAGTCTGGCAGTCTCCACTCTTTCACCACGGAGAGATGCAGTCTGGCAGTCTCCCCTCTTTCACCACGGAGAGATGCGGCCTGGCAGTCTCCCCTCTTTCACCACGGAGAGATGCAGTCTGGCAGTCTCCCCTCTTTCACTACGGAGAGATGCAGTCTGGCAGTCTCCCCTCTTTCACCACGGAGAGATGCAGTCTGGCAGTCTCCCCTCTTTCACCACAGAGAGATGCAGTCTGGCAGTCTCCCCTCTTTCACCACGGAGAGATGCAGTCTGACAGTCTCCCCTCTTTCACCACGGAGAGATGCATTCTGGCAGTCTCCCCTCTTTCACCACAGAGAGATGCAGTCTAGCAGTCTCCCCTCTTTTACCACGGAAATATGCAGTTTGCAAAATGGCAACTTTCAAACTTGTCTTTATTTGTCTCACATCGTGGGTCTGGGCTAGGCATGGTTGCTTGAAGAAGAAATTGGGTAATTAAATTAAAGTGCTTCCCAAAGACACATCATAAGTGATGGAGAATGACTCTAAACCAGGTTTAAACTCCGTGTCCCTCCATTGCTCCGCTCGCCTGACAACTGGTCGCCGGGGTATAATTGAAACACATTGTTGTCAGCATAGGTCAATAACATTATTCCCCCCTTCACCACCACACAATTAACAGACTCCATTTTATCTTCCCTCACACCATTTTGTGCAGATAGAGGGAGTGTCAGCTGTTTATCCATAAAAGGCCTTATCCTTATCTAAAAAATAAACAAATACATAAAGCACAATAAGGACTTCTTAGTATAAGGCAAACAAGCTAGCCATGTTTGTTTCACACATCAATACAGGATGAAGCCGAGAAGGGCTAGTGCAGACATTCACTTTAATGAAGAAAGGGCATACAAGCAGCCTGTCAAATTTAACAGGTCAAACATTTGTCCTTGAAACAAGACACAACAACAATCTGTCGCCCGGTGACCACAGATCTTACAAAACTGGAGGATGATAAGATGCAGAAAGAATATTGTAATAGATGTATTGGAACGTTTTAAAAACTAAATCTAAATATTTTTGATAAAACATTAGCTCATGTTTCATAATGCATAGCTGTGTGACGTTATAGAGGAAGTAAGAACAGCCCAAAACCAGGACAATGTCACCCAAGGACATGGAATAGCAAAACCCAATAATTGTTTTTCAGAGCGCTTAGTGGCCTTAACTTCTTTAGATGTTTAATTTACGGCCATCACTCTGTTTAAGCATGGTTTAATTAGCATAAGCACAAGAGTAATGTGGAGCTAAAATAAAAAGTTGTGTATTTAAGAATAGAATTTACAAATCTGTGGGCCTAAATTAATTTGATAAACAAATGGGAAAAATAGGGCCAGGGATCAAGGGTAAAAACACCATTACCGCCCAGTCCATGGTGGCTGCCTTCCTGTAATTATCTACAGGGTTACAGAGTTAATTGAATTTATTCCATGGAATCTGTTTACTGTTTAGCCTTAAGGATTGGAAGCAACAACACTTCCAACGTAACAGAATGGAGGGACTATCCTTAAAGTAGAATATATGTCTTATGTGTGAGTTTCGACGTGGAGCAGAGACAAATTAGCTATGGATGGGTATTCAATGAAGTCCTTTGTCAGAAATGTATGTAGAGGTGGAGCAGGATATACTGTACAGGAATCCCTGATGCACAACAAGGCGGTAACTCCATTGTCTGTCTGACTGGAGAAATGTGTTTACGAGCAGGCTCTGCACTCAACCAACAGATTAGAGACAATTGGGAGCGCGCGATACTCACGCAGCCACCATTTATTTGACAAGTAGAGAGTCAGCATGAACAATGCCTTTAATCCATTGCCTCTCTCAATGAGACTTACATACCAGTGGTGATTACTAGTAGTTCTTTACATATTACCAGTGGAGTTTTATGTTTTGAAAGATGTTGCAAAGCTACACAGAGTCGGCTCAAAACAACCTAACAACCTAAACCCCCTCACATGATAGGGGACCTGGCCTCAGTAAAGAGAGGTTAGATTGTAATAGCTTCGTACAGGCCTTTGTCTTCTACAGGCAGTAAACAGTATGAATGAGCTAAAACAGATGACGCATGATGACATCAATCAGCAATGTGCCTTTACAGCAACAGACAAAGGCGTCAGCATGCAACCCCGACCTGTATTAGCCATTTTCATCATCTTAACAATGTCCTTTGACCAGCCATCACTGGCCTCTGCCCTACCAAACCTGTAAATATTCCTGTGACCTCCACCCACAGGGTCACCCCACCATGTCAGCAGGGGTCATGTTTTTAGATAAAGTACCAGTCAGCCAGGCCTGTGGCTGCTTTAATGGAATAGGACTGAGAGTAAGGTTTATGGCAGTGCTGGATTACGTGAGTAAGATCATGTGTGTCTTTCTCATCGGTCATTTTTTATTTTTTATTTAACTAGGCAAGTCAGTTAAGAACATATTCTTATTTACAATGACAGCTTACCCCGGCAAAACCCAGACAACACTGGGCCAAATGTGCACCGCCCCATGGGACTCCCAATCACAGCTGGAAGTGATACTGCCTTGAATCGAACCTGGGACTGTAGTGACACCTCTTGTACTGAGATGCAGTGCCTTAGACCGCTACACCACTCGGAAGCCGAGTAGATCATATCAGGAGTGACACATGCCCAGACCATGCACCCCAGGTCATAGGCCATGAGAAATGACCAAAGCCAACCAGTGAAAGCATGAAATGACTTTGGCACAGTCTGGGGTCTACAGTATATAGCACGACAAGGTGAGTCGAACAAGGCAATAGGTTCTTTAAACTATGCACATAATAAACATTGGTCAGCTTGAAAACATACTCCAAGTGTGTGTTCCAGTGTAGGTATGGCCATTGTTACCAGTCTCTTTCAGACTTTTAAAAATGCATCTTGTGGGCATAAAGGACATAGACGAGGGACAGGAAACTGGAGGTCCCCTTTTGGTAGGCCCGTGAACCAATTAAAATAAATAGATATATACAGTATGTAAACTTTATTAAAGTGGCATTATTAGAATATGTGGACAACTACAAATACCTAGGTGTCTGGTTAGACTGTAAGCATCTCCAATTCAAAATGAAATCTAGAATCTGCTTCCTATTTCGCAACAAAGCATCCTTCATTCATGCTGCCAAACATACCCTCGTAAAACTGATCATCCTACCGATCCTCGACTTCAGGGATGTCATTTACAAAATAGCCTCCAACACTCTACTCAACAAATTGAATGCAGTCTATCAGAGTGCCATCCATTTTTTCACCAAAGCCCCATATACAACCCACCACTGCGACCTGTACGCTCTCGTTGGCTGGCCCTCGCTTCATACTCGTCGCCAAACCCACTGGCTTCAGGTTATCTACAAGTCTGTGCTAGGTAAAGCCCCGCCTTACCTCAGCTCACAGCTCACCATAGCAGCACCCACTCGTAGCAGGTGCTCCACCAGCGATATCTCACTGGTCAACCCCAAAGCCAATTCTTCCTTTGGCTGTGTCACGCCCTGGTCGAAATATATTATGTTTATTCTTCATTTATTTCGGTCAGGCCAGGGTGTGACATGGGTTATTGTGGTGTGTTTTTGTCTTGGGGTTTTGTGGGGTGTCTACGTAGTCTATGGCTGCCTGAGGCGGTTCTCAATCAGAGTCAGGTGATTATAGTTGTCTCTGATTGGGAACCATATTTAGGCAGCCATATTCTTTGAGTGTTTCGTGGGTGATTGTTCCTGTCTTTGTGTTTGCACCAGATAGGGCTGTTTCGGTTTTCATTATTTCATTTCATTATTTTTGTAGTTTCTGCATGTATAGTTTTTCCTTCATTAAAATATATCATGAATCATCATCACGCTGCATTTTGGTCCGCCTCTCCGTCAATGGAAGAAATCCCTTACAGGCCGCCTTTCCTTCCAGTTCTCTGCTGCCAATGACTGGAACGAACTGCAAAAATCACTGAAGCTGGAGAATCATATCTCCCTTACTAGCTTTAAGCACCAGATGTCAGAGCAGCTCACAGATCACTGCACCTGTACATAGTCCATCTGTAAATAGCCCATCCAACTACCTCATCCCCATACTGTATTTATTTATTTATCTTGCTCCTTTGCACCACAGTATCTCTACTTTCACATTCATCTTCTGCACATCTACCATTCCAGTGTTTAATTGCTATATTGTAATTACTTCGCCACCATGGCCTATTTTTTGCCTTTCCTCCCTTATCCTACCTCATTTGCACATACTGTATATATACTTGTTCTACTGTATTATTGACTGTATGTTTATTTATTCCCTGTGTAACTCTGTGTTGTTGTATGTGTCGAACTGCTTTGCTTTATCTTGGCCAGGTCGCAGTTGCAAATGAGAACTTGTTCTCAACTAGCCTACCTGGTTAAATAAAGGTGAGAAAAAAAGGTGAAAAAAATATATATATTAAAGTGACAAGTGATCCATTTATTAAAGTGGCCAATGATTTCGAGCCTGTACATATGCAGCAGCCTCTCTGTGTCAATGACTGCTGTTTAACAGTCTGATAGCCTTGAGATTTGATGCAACTGTACTGACCTCGCCATCTGGATAGTAGCGGGGAGACCAGGCCGTGGCTCGGGTGGTTGTTGTCCTTGATTATATTTTTGGCCTTCCTGTGACATCCGGTGCTGTAGGAGTCCTGGAGGGCAGGTAGTTTGCCCTACGCACCACCCTCTGGAGAGCCTTGCGGATGTGGGCATTGCAGTTGCCATACCAGGCGGTGATACAGCCTGACAGGATGCTCTCAATTGTGTATTTGTAAAATTTTGTGAGGATTTTAGGTGACAAGCCTTCTGCGCCTTCTTCACCACACTGTGTGTGTGGGTGGACCATTTCAGTTTGTCCGTGATGTGTACGCCGATGAACTTAAAACTTTCCATCTTCTCCGCTGTTGTCCCATCGATCGGGTTCAAGTCTGGGCTTTGGCTGGGCCACTCAATGACATTCAGAGAATTGTCCCGAAGCCACTGCGTTGTCTTGGCTGTGTGCTTAGGGTCGTTGTCCTGTTGGAAGGTAAAACTTTGCAGCAGTCTGAGGTCTTGAGCGTCATGGACTAGGTTTTTATTAAGTTCTTACGGCTGAGATACCGTTAACGGGATCGATATGACAACAGCCAGTGAAAGTGCAGGGAGCCAAATTCAAACAACTGAAAACTAAATTAAAATTCCTCAAACATACAAGTATTTTAGAACATTTTAAAGATAAACTTGTTGTTAATCCCACCACAGTGTCTGATTTCAAAAAGGCTTTACAGCAAAAGCACATCATCTGATTATGTTAGGTCAGTACCTAGTCACAGAAAAACACAGCCATTTTTCCAAAGAGAGGAGTCACAAAAGGCAGAAATATAGATACAATGAATCACTAACCTTTGATTATAAGCATCAGAAGACACACATAGGACCTCATGTTACACAATACATGTATGTTTTGTTCGATAAAGTTCATATTTATTTGCAGAAATCTCAGTTTACATTGGCGCGTTACGTTCAGTAATGTTTTGCTTCCAAAGCACCCGGTGATTTTGCAGAGAGCTACATCAATTTACAGAAATACTCATAATAAACATTGATAAAAGATACAAATGATATGCATATAACTTTAGATAAACTTCTCCTTAATGCAACCGCTGTGTCAGATTTTTTTTTTTTATTACCGAAAAAGCACACCATGCTATAATCTGAGTACAGCGCTCAGAGACCAAAACAAGCCATACAGATATCCGCCATGTTGTGTAGTCAACAGAAGTCAGAAATAGCATTGTAAATAATCACTTACCTTTGATGATCTTCATCAGAATGTTCCACAATAAATGTTTGTTTTGTTCACTAAAGTCCATAATTTATGTCCAAATACCTCCTTTTTGTTTTGCGCCTTTAGTTCAAAAATCCAAATTCACAACGGGCAGGCCAGACGAAAAGTCAAAGAATTCCATTACAGTTAGTAGAAACATGTCAAACGATGTATAGAATCAATTTTTAGGATGTTTTGAACTTAAATCTTCAATAATGTTTCAACCCGGAGAATGCCTTTTTAAATCCATTTTAAAACAAGGCTGTAATGTAACAAAATGTGGAAAAAGTCTAGGGGTCTGAATACTTTCCGAAAGTATTTTTATATAATTTTATATAATTTTTTAGGAATTTGGGGTCTCAACATAATAGAGTACACTTGGTGCAATTTTGAAATGTGGTTGTGTATCAGCATCTACATGGATATTACCCATTGGAAACTGAACTCATATGAGTTGGCTCAAAGATACAGTAGGCCTATATCTATTTTACATATTGCATGTCGTTTGTTGCAACAGTTGGATGTGCATATTTGCATGTAGTGTCCACCTCCTGGAAACATTGATTACCTAACGGTATAGAACATCTATGCTACATTACTGTAACGTTCCTTTAACAGCTGTTTGTAGCAGGGCAATTGCTTATTTCATAGTGCTTAAGTAAAAAGGATCATTGCCAATTAAATGCCCATTAATTGTGCGAGCAAGGGATGCTGCCAGATGTTTACAAATAGCCGATCTCTTATAACTGTTCCCTAATAGCCAGGCACATGGACTTTCCCTCCCCAGACAGAAGACATACAGTAATTACAAATAGGCAAATGTATCCCCAGTAAGTGGAAGAAAAAGGAGAAGTCTGATGTTTTCCTATAGCAAAGATATGAAAATTAAACAGTCTAGCAAGAATTGGCATTCATCAGACAGAAATGACTTGGCATAGTCAGGACTTTTAAGAGGACTGCCTTGAAGTGTTGATGATATTAGTTACGACTTGGATCAACTGACTGAGTCATTGACTATTATGATTAGTGGTTCAGCACAGTATTATGATTATAATTTTAACAATACTTGTTGCAGTAAGCTCAATGAGTGAAATCTGCCATTGAAGTTCAACAAGCCATTTACCCATTTCTGTCTACACCGATACCCATTATTCCTGCATTATTCCTGCACCGATACCCATTATTCCAACCCAATCACTTTAATAAAACTTTAATCACTTTAATCTAAAAACTTTAATCACTTTAATAAAACCCAATCACTTTAAACAATGCCACTTTAAATAATGTTTACATATCTTGCATTACTCGTATCATATGTATATACTGTATTTTATACCATCTACATCTTGCCTATGCTGCTCAGCCATCCATATATTTACGTGTATGTACATATTCTCATTCACCCCTTCAGATTGTGTGTATTAGGTAGTTGTTGGGGAATTGTTAGATATTTTTTTTAATTTTACCTTTATTTAACCAGGCAAGTCAGTTAAGAACAAATTCTTATTTTCAATGACTGGCTAGGAACAGTGGGTTAACTGCCTGTTCAGGGGCAGAACGACAGATTTGTACCTTGTCAGCTCGGGGATTTGAACTTGCAACCTTCCGGTTACTAGTCCAACGCCCTAACCAGTAGGCTACCCAGCACAAGCATTTCGTTACACTCACATTAACATCTGCTAACCATGTGTATGTAACCAAAAAAAAATGATTTTATTTGCTACCAGAACAAATAAGCTGTAGAACTTTCCTGAAAATTCTTTAACAAAGATAAACGTCTTCACATGGCTTCTCTCGATATGGACTGCTATAGAAGTGATGAATGTGTGTCAGCTGCTCTTACAATCTAGCCGGCTCTACTTTGACCCCAGAACAATGGCAGGACCCTCGCACTGTGCCCTGGACCAGCAGAAAGAGCTGAATTTAGTATTTCTGTGGTCACCTGGCTGACCTGGGTCCAGCCCAGAGCAGCACATTTCTATTCCCGTAAGCCCCCGATCAGCCTTACCCTGGCTTCCCGGACAGAGCATCCATTGCAGGTGTCATTAGCCGACCCCAGCGGCTCCCTGAGCCAACCCTATTAGAGGTGGAGAGTCTGGACTTAACACCCATCACCTCAGAGGACTGGCTTTGAGCTATCGCTAGCCGACACTACACCAACTGACTGAGGGAATATATATCAAAACACTCAACTTTCAGAGGAAATCATTGTAAACTAATAGGATGAATGACAAGAGAATGATGGGGGGGTTGGATCCATCATAGGGGGGTTGGATCCATCATGGGGGGGTTGGATCCATCATGGGGGGGGTTGGATCCATCATGGGGGGGGTTGGATCCATCATGGGGGGGGTTGGATCCAGCCCCTGTTATTGTGGCAGATCAGATCCAGCCCTGTGCACAGTCCATTGGATGTAATACAGCAGGCTGTCTGTCAGGATGGGTGACATCCAGAGAGTGCCCTATCAGCCAACTAGCCATACATCTAGCCAGCCAACCAGCCGGTCAGCCAGCGAGCCAGCCAGTTCACCAGCCAGCCAATCATCCGGCCAACCAACTGGCCAACCAATAAACCAAACAGCCATTCAAATAACCATCCAGCCAGCTATCCAGCCAACTAGCCAGTCAGCCAACCAGACAACCAGCTAGTCAGGCTAATCAGCAAAGCAGTGAGAGTGTGGGGTCTGGGTGGATTTGTGGGGGTTGCCTGGCTCATATGACCTATTTATGCAGTGGCTTGGCCAAAGGAGTCATGGTTGTTTTAGCTAATGCAATTAACCATGCATGGTTATACCCCGCTCCTCAGCTAGAGGGAAAAGAGAGGGAGAGGTGGAGGAAGAGGGCAGGTTGACAGAGAAAGGGATTAGAGATTAAATGAAAAGTAGAAAAGAAAAAAAAAAAGAAAAGTACTGCCAGAGATACACAGAGACAGGATGGAAAGAGTGAGAGAGAATCAGTGGAATAAGAATGAGAGAGAAAGAGCAAAAGAAAAGAATTACATGTAAAATCAATAAATATAGAGGAGGAGGCCAGGAGGACCTTAACATTGAATGATGGTGGGCGAAGGAGCTGGGGCTTGAGCTGGGTTGGAGCAGGACCTGGAGATGGAGCAGGAGCTGGTGCTAGAGCATGAGCTGAAGAAGAAACTGGATCTCGAGAAGTAAAAGGAGAAAGAGCAGGGCATTGAGCAGGAGCTGGGTATAGAGAAGGAGCAGGATATGGGGCTGAAGTAGGAGAAGGAGTGTGGCTACTTCCACAGAATCAGCCCTCTCCAACGTGGCTCTGGTGGTCAGCAGTGTGGTCAGTTCCACAGCCTCAGCCCTCTCCCCAGTGGCTCTAGTGGTCAGCATTGTGGTCAGTTCCACAGCCTCAGCCCTCTCCCCAGTGGCTCTGGTGGTCAGCAGTATGGTCAGTTCCACAGCATCATCCCTCTCCCCAGTGGCTCTGGTGGTCAGCAGTGTGGTCAGTTCCACAGCCTCAGCCCTCTCCCCAGTGGCTCTAGTGGTCAGCATTGTGGTCAGTTCCACAGCATCATCCCTCTCCCCAGTGGCTCTGGTGGTCAGCAGTGTGGTCAGTTCCACAGCCTCAGCCCTCTCCGACGTGGCTCTGGTGGTCAGCAGTGTGGTCAGTTCCACAGCCTCAGCGCTCTCCGACATGGCTCTGGGTCCACTCCATATAACTGGCCATAATTCACCTCATTTGTCAGTTTGTGGTCTCAGAGGTTTGGGATAAAAGTGTAAAGAACCCTAATGGCAGGTGGAACAGTGGAGGACCCATCTTATGCGATCTCGGGAGGAAAACCTTTCTGGAATAGGCCTTGGAAACCATCAGGAGGGACTGAACAGGAGGAGGAAAGAAGAGGAAGAGAGGAGGGCAAGGACAAGTTCTAAGCTGTCTCAACAATATACAGTAGACTGAATGACTGAAACGAGGGGGCCCACAATGAATGTAAAAGTGCACAGATCTGCAGGTCCTTTGCATTTTTCTCTGGTATTCCCAAAATGAAGTGCAATGATGCGTGAATACATGCATAATACTGTTTGTTGTTTACCTCAAGTCAATCCATGCTGGTTCACTTCCCCCTGGTGTTGGTTAGCAGTGGAGGGGAGGGGAGTAGCCTACTGCACAACACTGCTGCTGCACTGAACTAAGAGACACAGACATTGAGCCAGTGCTGCACCACAGGGATCCATGCCATGTCTCCCTCCCTGGGACTTTTAATTGAGATACCTGAGGGTGTGGTGGGGTTGAGTGGGTGTCGGGTGGATGAGGTGGGGAGTGTACTTTGATGTATAGTCAAGGAGGATTGAATTTTGGGGGGTCCAGTCTAAGCTTGTTCAGAGGTCCTCGGAGAGAGAGGGAGAGCACCACTGAACCCCTCCATGTTGGGGCAAGTTTCAACCCCCTCATTTAGCGCTCTGGTGGCACAATTAAATGGTGTTGCAGCACATCAAAGAATAAGCCATATTTTATAATACGTGTAACGTGAGAGTTAAATACTTAGTTAAATAATTATAATTTGGTAAATAGATAGTCCATGTAATCATTCATGTTTACACAATGTCAACTAATAATATATCAAATCTACAGTATCATAATGTATTGTTTTCTATAGACAGGTTATAGATACTGGGTAAACTATGAAATATGATCATTTTAGAAATGTGCGGGGTGGTAGGTAGCCAAGTGGTTAGGCCAGTAACCGAAAGGTTGCTGGATCGAATACCAGAGCTGACAAGGTAAAAATCTACCGTTCTGCCCCTGAACAAGGCAGTTAACCCACTGTTCCCCGGTAGGCCATCATTGTAAATAAGAATATGTTCTTAAATGACTTAAATATCGGTTGAAAATACAAATGTAAATGTCTGGCAGACGAGGCAATGACATACACTACAGCCTATAAAATATAAAATGACTTTTGAAAGCATATTATGTTATCACCATTTCTGCACTGTCTTCAAAAGCACATGTAGTGAAAGACACCACTTAACCAACAGTACTGGCAGGAGTATCCAACAGTACTGGTAGCTTTATCCAACAGTACTGGTAGCCTTATCCAACAGTACTGGTAGCCTTATCCAACAGTACTGGTAGTCTTATCCAACAGTACTGGTAGCCTTATCCAACAGTACTGGTAGCCTTATTCAACAGTACTGGTAGTCTTATCCAACAGTACTGGTAGCCTTATCCAACAGTACTGGTAGCCTTATCCAACAGTACTGGTAGCCTTATCCAACAGTACTGGTAGTCTTATCCAACAGTACTGGTAGCTTTATCCAACAGTACTGGTAGCCTTATCCAACAGTACTGGTAGTCTTATCCAACAGTACTGGTAGCCTTATCCAACAGTACTGGTAGCCTTATTCAACAGTACTGGTAGCCTTATCCAACAGTACTGGCAGGAGTATCCAACAGTACTGGTAGCATTATCCAACAGTACTGGTAGCCTTATTCAACAGTACTGGTAGGCTTATCCAACAGTACTGGCAGGAGTATCCAACAGTACTGGTAGCATTATCCAACAGTACTGGTAGCCTTATTCAACAGTACTGGTAGCCTTATCCAACAGTACTGGCAGGAGTATCCAACAGTACTGGTAGCCTTATCCAACAGTACTGGTAGGAGTATCCAACAGTACTGGTAGCCGTATCCAACAGTACTGGTAGCCTTATCCAACAGTACTGGTAGCCTTATCCAACAGTACTGGCAGGAGTATCCATCAGTACTGGTAGCCTTATCCAACAGTACTGGCAGGAGTATCCATCAGTACTGGTAGCCTTATCCAACAGTACTGGCAGGAGTATCCAACAGTACTGGTAGCCTTATCCAACAGTACTGGCAGGAGTATACATCAGTACTGGTAGCCTTATCCAACAGTACTGGTAGCCTTATCCAACAGTACTGGCAGGACTATACATCAGTACTGGTAGCCTTATCCAACAGTACTGGCAGGAGTATACATCAGTACTGGTAGCCTTATCCAACAGTACTGGCAGGAGTATCCAACAGTACTGGTAGCCTTATTCAACAGTACTGGCAGGAGTATCCATCAGTACTGGTAGCCTTATTCAACAGTACTGGCAGGAGTATCCATCAGTACTGGTAGCCGTATCCAACAGTACTGGTAGTCTTATCAATGTAAGCATGAAACACTACAACCCAACAGCAATACACAGAGATTTCACTAACGTGCTTTCAGATACATGTCACACAACCCAAGGGCACCCTTTGCATTCACTATCTCAATATCAACTAGACCAATGCAATTCTCCATGCATAGCTGCATATTATTTACAAAGCTGATGTTATTCATACTGTGTGTGTGTGTGTGTGTGTGTGTGTGTGTGTGTGTGTGTGTGTGTGTGTGTGTGTGTGTGTGTGTGTGCGTGCGTGCGTGCGTGCGTGCGTGCGTGCGTGCGTGCGTGCGTGCGTGCGTGCGTGCGTGCGTGTGTGTGTGTGTGCACACTCAGTGACATAGAGGGAGCATGATGGACTCTATAGACAGGAATAAGGGAGAGATTCCATGTATGTTTGCAGGTTATGCGACATCCCTATGTTGAAAAGGTTCATCATAGACTGCACTTGGTAATGCTAGTCATGGCATATACCACTAAAGGAAGGAAGACATATGGAAATACATAAAGCTTGATGTTACACACATATCCCTTAATTGTAAAAACAAAATATCTGGCATCATGTCACACTAGGCATGCAAAAGCTTATATTGAGGTCAAATGAAGCCCCATATAAGTGGAGTTGAAATACAGCTATTGCTGTCGTTGTTTTCTACACAATTCCATGGTTCATCAATCTAACACATTATAGAACAAAGAGGAGCAACCACACATACGCTCACATAATGGCAAGAACTGTCATGCGCGCACACACACACACACACACACACACACTCACACACTATTCTGCTGTTAGGGATGTTTTATCTTATACCGAATATCAGAATTAAACACAAAATTACAATGATAACTATCCTGCATCCAATCACAATTGAAGGAAATAACAGCTTGGTCAATTGAGAATACTATTTTCCACCTCTTACCAGTTGAGTGGAAGTATATGTGAGCAACAAAGAAAGAGCAGTGAGGAGAAGGACGATGCTCAGTGCCATTTAACAGGAATGTGAAATCAATACACGGTCTGGAAATGGCAGGAAAAACATCATTGTAAACCAGTTATTGACCTGTTAGAGTGATTTACACTTGCTGGTACAAGACAGATTGTGACAATATTTATTTAGGTAACAAGGGACTGGGGGAGGGCTGGTAGAGATACAATAGTAGAGTAGAAGGGGAACCATACAGCAGCTGCAGCTTCCATCAGATGCAGATGTTCCTCTAAACGTCCATCAAGCATCCGGGCCCCCCCCCCCCCCCCGTTCCCTACGCACAGCAGCAACCTGACAGCCTTAAAACAACTGCACAATTAGAGCTGCATCTGTCACACAGCCTCCCTCTTAATCAGAGGGAGACACACAGTAAAACAGTGAGGAGAGAGTCTGTGGTCGAACTACGCTGTCTGTTCTGACTGTAGGTTCAGCCAAGATATGGAGATGAACATTGATCTATGCCACAGACATATAAGCAAGGCATCATATGTAAGACTATAATATAATAATTCTCCAAAACCGATGTTGCTTGAAAAAAACATGTATGTCAACTGAAATATTACTTATTGCTGGTTATAGTCACGTAGGACTGTACAGAGGCAAACAGCACGGCTAAAGAATGCTTTTCATTATCTACTATTATTATTAACAATAAATAATTGTTATATTAATCATAGTGGACCGTATTAGTGTGTTGCCATACCTGGTGTAATATCCCCTTACGCTACATGACAAAAAGTATGTGGACACCTGCTCGTAGAACATCTCATTCCAAAATCATGGTCATTAATATGGAGTTGGTCCCCCCTTTGCTGCTATAACAGTCTCCACTCTTCTGGGAAGGCTTTCCACCAGATGTTGGAACATTGCTGCAGGGACTTGATTCCATTCAGCCACATTAGTGAGCTCAGGCAATGATGTTGGCTGATTAAGCCTGGCTCGCAGTTTGGCGTTCCAATTCATCCCGAAGGTGTTCGATGGAGTTGAGGTCAGGGCTCTGTGTAGGCCAGTCAAGTTCTTCCATACCGATCTCAACAAACCATTTCGGTATGGACCTCGCTTTTTGCATGGGGCATTGCTAAAAAAAAAGGAAAGGGCCTTCCCCAAACTGTTGCCATAAGTTGGAAGCACAGAATTGTTAAGAATGTCGTTGTATGCTGTAGCTTTAAGATTTCCCTTCACTGGAACTAAGTGGGCCTATCCTGATACACGAAAATCAGGTCCAGACCATTATTCCTCCTCCACCAACTTTACAACTTTACAGTCCGTCGGACTTCCAGATGGTGAAGCGTGATTCATCACTCCAGAGAACGCATTTCCACAGCTCCAGAGTCCAATGGTGAGGAGCTTTACACCACTTCAGCTGATGCTTGGCATTCCGCATGATCTTAGGCTTGTGTGGGCTGCTCGGCCATAGAAACCCATTTCATGAACCTCCAAATGAACAGTTCTTGTGCTGATGTTGCTTCCAGAGGCAACCTTATTCTAAAATGTATTAAATTAGGCTTTTAGACATTAGGGAAAAAGTAATAAAAACAGTATTCAGAACCTTTGCAATGAGACTCAGGTGCATCATGTTTCCATTGATCATCCTTGAGATGTTTCTGCAACTTGATTGGAGTCCACCTGTGGTAAATTCAATTGATTGGACATGATTTGGAAAGGAACACATCTGTCTATATAAGGTCCCACAGTTGACAGTGCATGTCAACATGCAAAAACCAAGTCATGAGGTCGAAGGAATTGTCCTTAGAGGTCCAAGACAGGATTGTGTCGATAAACAGATCTAGGGAAGGGTTACCAAAACATTTCTCAAGGATTGGATGTCCCAAATAACACAGTGGCCTCCATCATTCTTAAATGGAATAAGTTTGGAACCCCCAAGACTCTTCCTTGAGCTGACCACTCGGTCAAACTGAATAGGGGGAGAAGGGCCTTGGTCAGGGAGGTGACCAAGAACGCAATGGTCGCTCCAGAGTTCCTCTGTGGAAATGGGAAAGCCATCCAGAAAGACAACCATCTCTGCAGCACTCCATCAATCAGGCCTTTATGGTAGAGTGGCCAGATGGAAGCTACTCCTCAGTAAAAGGCACATGACAGCCTGCTCGGAGTTTGCCAAAAGGTACCTAAAGGACTCTCAGACCATGAGAAATAGGATTCTCTGGTCTGACGAAACCAAGATTGAACTCTTTGGCCTGAATGCCAAGTGTCACGCCTAGAGGAAACCTGGCGCCATTCCTATGGTGAAGCATGTTGGTGCCAGCATTATGCTGTGGGGATGTTTTTCAGCAGCAGGGACTGGGAGACTAGTCAGAGTCGAGGGTAAGATGAGCGGAGCAAAGTACAGAGAGATCCTTGATGAAAACCTTCTCCCGAGCGCCCAGGTCCTCAGACTGGGGAAAAGGTTCACCTTCCAACAGGACAATGACCCTAAGCACACAGCCAAGACAACGCAGGAGTGGCTTGGGACAAGTCTCTGAATGTTCTTGAGTGGCCAAGCCAGAGCCCAGACCTGAACCCGATCAATATCTCTGGGGAGACCTGAAAATAACTGTGCAGCGACGCTCCCCATCCAACCTGACAGAGCTTGAGAGGATCTGCAGAGAAGAATGGGAGAAACTCCCCAAATACAGGTGATCCATACTTGTAGCATCTTACCCAACAAGACTTGAGGCTGTAGTTGCTGCCAAAGGTGCTTCATCAAAGAACTGAGTAAAAGGTTCGAATAATTATGAAAATGTAATATATCTGCATATTTTTTTATATATATAAATTTGCTCAAATTTATACAACCCTATTTTTTCTTTGTCATGATGGGGTATTGTGTTTAGATTGATGAGGAAAAAAACAAACAATTTAATCATTTTTAGAATAAGGCTGTAACGTAACAAAAAGTCAAGGGGTCTGAATACTTTCCTAATTCACTGTATACTGTATTTTTCAACAATGTCAGTGAGAGAATGTGGAAATATTGAAGTCATAGCAGGAACAGGCCTACTAGCAGGCAAGGTAGGATCATTAAAAACAAAGGGGGAGAAGGGAGGAAAATATTTTTAAAAAGAGGAGAGAAAAGGGAAAGATATCTGACTCATGGAGTGGCATATGCCTGAGACATTTTAGGAAAACCCTGGAAACAGGTGAACAGCAGTATGACAAGGCCATTTGCTGCCTGCCATCTATGTCACTCAATGCTATTAAGTTACCTAAACATATCTCTCCATATTCTGGTTGAATTGGTTGAACTTATATATCTAGTCTGGTTGAATTGGTTGAACTTATATATCTAGTCTGGTTGAATTGGTTGAATTTATATATCTACAGTACCAGAAATGTGCAAGATTACCAACTGACCCAGCAGATAAGTACCATTCTGTTAAAAGTTCAACCTTTTTTAGCCAACACTAAACTTAGGAATAGTGTTTTCCATTAATCATGTCAAGTATGAGTTGAAGTGATGAAGATGACAAAATATGGCATATGATCCAATGTGAGTAAACTACTAAACCACACATTCCTTCATATAGTAAAGATAAAAGATTGTTTTAAATAGTATCATACTGTGGTTTATGAAATAAAACAGGCATCTCCCCAATATTAAAGATCTAGGATTTATGAAAGCCTATTTATATTGGTATGGCCTGTTTGGTATGCATTCATTCAGAGCACAAAGGAAATTAAAAACCAAGAAAAGAGAACAATTGAATATAAATGTGAGGATTTTGAATTTTTTGCTGACAATGACCACAAAAATACAACTGTCCCTGTCTTTCTAGTCAGAATAATGATGGCGAAGGATGTCCTTTAATTTTCAACTCAGCATCATTTGGACAGGTATAATAGATGGATCTCTGCATGACACAGTTAAACCGTTAGCAGATTTATTTCTGCTTTGAATTTAGTTAACATGAGCACATTTCTTCCATATGTCATTCCAATTGAAGAGCTGACGGAAAGCATGTCAGGTCATGTTCAGTGTGATCAGCTAGTGTTATCACTGCTAAAGCTTCTGTGTTGTAGAATTAGCACCTCTGTTCTCTCTCTCTCTCACACACACGCACCTGCACACACAAACCTTCATGCAGTGTGGGATTACCTCTCTCACACGCACACGTGCACACACACACACACACACACACACACACACACACACACACACACACACACACACACACACACACACACACACACACACACACACACACACACACACACACACACACACACACACACACACACACACAACTAATGGAATTATTGGGACATGGATATCCTAGTTAAATGGCAATAATTGGAATTAACAATGCAATGTAAAGCTAGCAAACAGACCCAGCCATAATTTATTCCATGTATTGACAGCAGAGATGAATCATTATGCATTGTCTATAAATGTTTACAGAGTAAAAACAATTTTACTGCCAGTTACACCACTATTATGTGTGTAAAGTTAAATAAAGCTCAAATAATTTTTTTTTTTAAAGAAATACACCACTAATATGTGTGTAAAGATCTAAGAGTTAACAACCGTTTGACATTTGACGTGTTTTGCTAAAAGAACAATATTACTGACTGTGTTTTATGTGGTCTTTTAGGAGGACTGTGAGTTTTGGAGGGAATGGTCCAGGTGCAATCCCAATACAGTAGAGTGGTGTTACGGTATTAAAGGCGCCCTCTAGTGGTGGAAGATCATACATGTATACATGCTTGACTGTAAGTCGCTTTGGATAAAAGTGACTGCTAAATGGCATATATTACTGTACTGTCAGAGAGGACGGGAGGAATCACAGGATAGAAACGCGAAGGCTATTTACTCAATCAGGCCCTGAATTCTGATTTACTGCATTTAAATTGTGTTTCCTTAAAATGAAGAGGAGAGTCACCATGTCACTAGACACGAGATCTGACTGCAAACTGAAGGGGAGGGGCTGGGCTCTGCATTGTGGAGAACACAGACGATACGCTGTATCAGTGCTGCACGAGAGCTTGGCTATTTTCAGATAAAGCTGCAAGGGGAAAAACACACACATAGACACCGCAGCCTTTCAGGACCAGAGTCGACTCCCACTTGTACAGTATGGCCTACATCTTGTCAAAGTACTTGTGATAACACTGTGAAAGAACACTACATACTGTAAACTGGTATATAGTTAGAGGGATCACCAGCCCTGATGTTAATTGCTCGTAATTCTCTCCGGTTTGAATATGAGCCCTCAAACCCACACATATCTGAGAGTTATTCTCCAACATGCTATGGGTGTGCTCAATGTAATTTGTGTTGAACATGCTCCCTCTTCATCAGGTAACAATGTTTAAAGTCTACTGTGACAGGTCTACTTGTACTGATATACCAGATGCATTTTCCATTTAACCATTTAAATTGTGTTGTATTTCAATGGTGTAAATATTAATGTGATTATTTAAAGATGGCGCTGACAGACATGGCAGCTCTAATTCAAGCTCCTAAGCAACTTTGCAGTATTTTGTTTTTTTGTGTGTTATTTCTTACATTATTAGCCCAGAACATTTTTAACAAGCATTTCACTACTCCAATACAATTTGATTTGATTTATATACTTTATGTTAATATTCTGTATTATCTTTTCATTAGTAGTAGTGTTTCATATTTTATCTGTATTGTTTATAGGCTTGTTTGGAGAAAAGAAAAGGTTTGTGTAGAAGGTTCAACACGAGCAAGACAGTTGATTCTGACAGCTCTATAGAGTAAACTGGTAGGAACGATCTCCAGTTCAGTTTTGCTTTGTAGTTCTATCTGCTAGCTTTTGTTTAAAGTTGTTTGTTAAGCTGCAGAGTGTTTTGGTCTGGTAAGGACTGCTTGTAGCAGAGTGAAAAGAGAGTTCAGCGAGGAGGCGAGGTCGTGGGGTGTCTTCAGTGAGGCTGTGGTTAGGGTGCAGTGGGGGGGCTGGGGAGTGCCGTGTAGAGACGGAGATGGAGACAGTGAAGGTTCACACACAGTACCACAGAACTCCCCCACCCCTCCCATCGCACCCTAACCACAGCCTCACTGAAGACACCCCACCACCTCGCCTCCTCACTGAACTCTCTTTTCACTCTGCTACACTCCATGAATAGAGAGAGAGAGAGAGGGATGTAGATAGAGGGAGGGATGGAGAGAGAGAGGGAGGGATGGAGAGAGAGAGGGAGGGATGGAGAGAGAAGGAGGGGTGGAGAGAGAGAGAGAGGGATGGAGAGAGAGGGAGGGATGGAGAGATAGGGAGGGATGGAGAGAGAGAGGGGGGATGGAGAGAGAGGGAGGGATGGAGAGAGAGGGAAGGATGGAGAGAGGGAGGGATGGAGAGAGAGGGAGGGATGGAGAGAGAGGGAGAGATGGAGAGAGAGAGGGAGGGATGGAGAGAGAGAGGGAGGAAGACAGAGAGAGAGAGGGAGGAAGACAGAGAGAGAGAGAGGGAGGAAGGCAGAGAGAGAGAGGAAGGAAGACAGAGAGAGAGGGAGGAAGACCGAGAGAGAGAGGGAGGAAGACAGAGAGAGAGAGGGAGGGATGGAGAGAGAGAGAAAGGGATGGAGAGAGAGAGGGAGGGATGGATGGAGAGAGAGAGGGAGGAAGACAGAGAGAGAGGGAGGAAGACAGAGAGAGAGAGGGAGGAAGACAGAGAGAGAGAGAGGGAGGGGTGGAGAGAGAGAGAGAGAGAGAGAGAGAGAGAGAGAGAGAGAGAGAGAGAGAGAGAGAGAGAGAGAGAGAGAGAGAGAGAGAGAGAGAGAGAGAGAGAGAGAGAGAGAGAGAGAGAGAGAGGAAGACAGAGAGAGAGAGGGAGGGATGGAGAGAGAGACAGAGAGAGGGAGGAAGACAGAGAGAGAAAGAGAAAAAGTGAGGGGGCGAAGAAAAAAAACATCAGAAGAAGAAAGAGAAACGAGGGAAAAGAGCAGGAGGCACTCTTCAACTTTCCCTCTCATTCCCAGCTGTGTTACAGGCAATAGATCGCCTTTACAGAATCTACTGGCAAAATCTGTGCACACACACACCTCCTGCAGCAATCTTGGGAACTGTTCCCTGTCTGACCTTCAGTTTTGTGTTTTGTTTTGAATAAATAATACATTATACCCTCTCATCATGCCTGTCTCAATCATCTGAAACAACAACAACACAATAACAGCAGAGGAAGAAGTTTGATCCAGATGTGAGTCATTTAGTGTTTCCTACGCACGCGGTCTGCTTTGTAGCTCAGGTCAAAGAACAGCAGCACAACCAGCACCTCCTGCAAACACTAAAGCACAAACCTACACAGATACCGGAGTCGTGATTCCACTAAAGAACAAACCTACACAGATACCTACACAGATACCTACACAGATACCTACACAGATACCGGAGTCGTGATTCCACTAAAGAACAAACCTACACAGATACCTACACAGATACCGGAGTCGTGATTCCACTAAAGAACAAACCTACACAGATACCTACACAGATACCTACACAGATACCTACACAGATACCTACACAGATACCTACACAGATACCGGAGTCGTGATTCCACTAAAGAACAAACCTACACAGATACCTACACAGATACCTACACAGATACCTACACAGATACCTACACAGATACCTACACAGATACCTACACAGATACCTACACAGATACCTACATAGATACCGGAGTCGTGACTAAAGAGGCAGCAGCTCCAGTTATAAGGATGCCTTTTTGACGATTATTTTTTTTTTTCTTCATCTCTACTGTTTTAGCCACGGCTGTTTCTTTCATTATTTTTTCATCCTGCAACTATTATCCCCTCAAGGTGTCCTCCGGGCCTAGTGAATAAGCTATTTGAAATACATTTTTTTTACTGCTGTTATACTCAAATTGGCCTCAAGAAAAGTGGTGAGCGGTAACAGTATGGGTTGTATTTTTTGCACAGATTTGTAACTGGTATAAAGGAGAAGCTCTGGTATTTCAAGCAGGGTTACTCGTGATGCTGGGACTGGGATCTCTGATGTAGGGAACATGGTTGGAGAGCAACATGAGACACAGCGGCGCCTGGACAGAACAGGGTGAGGGTCTGAGCTATTGGTGATCAGTAAATATAACTATGTCATGGACTAAATACATAAGACATGTTTGCAAGCGTTCTATCAAGCAATTATGTCAATCATACGCAGAATCCCTGTGGTGTTTTCATTAGACGTTCGACAATTTCATCAAATGAGCCGATTGGTTTCAGTATTTGTTTACTGAGGGTGCCTGGGACTAGCAGGGACAATCCTATCTCCCCAAGCAATCAGAGCATTCTGAATTCATCACGGTTTATCTTAACCTGGCCTTCTCATTGTACTTTAATCTAGTCACGGCAACATGGCATACAGTAGCAAAGGGGATGAACTGAAAAGATGGGGTGAGAAAGGAAGAGGGAGTGACAGGGATTGTGAGAGGGAGAGGAGGATGTTCAGAAACACAGAGACAGAGAGAGAGGGGGAGAGAGAGAGTGGGAGAGTGAGAGAAAGATGAGCTCTTCGACATCGTCCTCGTTCATGTCAAGAACCAGTCACGTGTGAAAACTTGCCTTAACTCCTCTGCTTCTGACGGGCGGCTCGGAGAATTTGACAGATCTGTGCACCACGGAGGCGTCTCCCCGCCATTTGGCATGCCATGCGCGTCTGGTGCGCTGGAGACTGCCTGTCAAACGCCTATGAGTCCATAAAGCAGCTAGAGACCCTACGGAGTGCCAGATGGGCCATTAAGGTACTATTAATGTAGATGCCATCGCTGTTCTCTGACTGGGACATGCACTTTCTAACTACGAGCAGCTGCTGCCATTTACTGCGACAGCTTCCTGGTAACTTTGGCCGACTGGCATCAACTAGCTGACTTTCTATACACTACCTGGGACCTTTGTCTTTTCCCCTCACTTAGAGAGGAGGGTTGATCTCCTTCAGTTTCCACTTCTAGTGTGAAACCACGCACAAATGTGTAAGAATCATTGTCAGTTATTGTCAGCAAAATATTCTAATACTGTAAATATATCCATCCATAGTCCCACGCTGAGCATATTGTGTGGCAGTGTACGGTTATTCCAGTTTACTCTCTACTGAGTGTTAATATCATGCTTTAATTGAGAGGAAATTGTCTGCTGGCAAGAAAAGGTTCAGAAATAAAACAACCATGGATAAGTGTCGCAATCAGTAAAATTTTATTTTGGTTAAATAGAATAAAATGGGATGTTTTTGAGATCATTATACAAATCATATTGACAAAGTCCTATTAGCAGAATTAGGTTTCCATCCGGACATTTACAGACCTTTGTGTTGTATATTGGAGGGGAAGGGGGGTCAATGGTTTCGGGTTTAACACCCTTCGAGACCCCCCAACGCAGCCATTTGTTTTATCTCAATATCAAATCATGTCTGGTAAAAATTAAGTACCTTTACAGTGCTTCTTTTCAATTAAAATGGTCAAAAAGAAACATAAATAGATTCTTAGCAAAGAGCAGTTTCTGAAGCAAGACTTTTGCTTGGACTGTCTAGAAGTGGTGAGAAATTCTGGTGAATTATCTGATCATTCATGCATATGCATTGTTCTGTCGAAAGCCAAACCTACCATTGGTGTACGTGGCCTAAGACCTCTATTTTCTTGGCATCTGACCATAGCACTAAAATAACAATGCATTCAAAAAAACAATGCATATGCAGAAAATACAGTACATCGCCAAAAGTATGTGAACATCCCTTCAAATGACAGGTATATGAAATCGAGCACACAGCCATTCAATCTCCATAGACAAACATTGGCAGTAGAATGGCACGTGATGAGGAGCTCAACATGGCATCGTCATAGGATGCCACTTTTCCAACAAGTAATGTCATCAAATTTCTGCTCTGCTAGAGCTGCCCCGGTCAAATGTAAGTGCTGTTATTGGGAAGTGGAAAGGTCTAGGAGCAACAACGGCTAATCCGCAAATTGGTGTAGAGCGTAGCACATAAAAATCATCTGTCCCCGGTTGCAGCACTCACTACCGAGTACCAAGCATCCTTTGGATGCAACGTCAGTACAAGAACTGTTCGCCGGGAGCTTCATAAAATGGGTTTCCATGGCCGAGTAGCCACACACAAGCCTAATATCACCATGCTTCACGATCTGGCAGTCCAACTGACAAATCTGGGTTTGGCAGAAGCAAGGAGAATGCTACCTGCCCCAATGCATATTGCCAACTGTAAATTTTGGTTTAGGAGGAATAATGGTCTGGGGCTGTTTTTCATGGTTCAGGATAGGCCCACTTAGTTCCATTGAAGGGAAATCTTAAAGCTACAGTATACAACGACATTCTTGACAATTCTGTGCTTCCAACTTATGGCAACAGATTGGGGAAGGCCCCGTGCAAAAAGTGAGGTCCATACCGAAATGGTTCGTTGAGATTGGTATGGAAAAACTTGACTGGCTTGCACAGAGCCCTGACCTCAATCCCATTGAACACCTTTGGGATTAATTGGAACGCCGAAACTACGAGCCAGGCCTAATCGGCCAACATCATTGCCCGATCTCACTAACGTGGCTACAGCATACAATGACATTCTAGATCAGGCCTGGGTTTTCTAGGGATGGGGGAAAAGTGTGACACCAATCAGGCCACCGAGGACTGGAATTTCCCGGCCTGTCCTAGATGATTCTGTGCTACCAACTTTTTTTAATTGACCTTTTGTGGCAACAGTTTGGGGAAGGCGCTTTCCTGTTTCAGCATGACAATGCACCTGGGTACAAAGTGAGGTCCATACAGAAATGGTTTGTTGAGATCGGTGTTGAAGAACTTGACTGGCCTACACTAAGCCCTCATCGAACACCTTCGAGATGAATTGGAACGCCGACTAGTAACTAGGCCTAATCGCCCAACATCAGTGCCTGACCTCACTAACGCTCTTTTGCTGAATGGAAGCAAGTCCCCAAGGCAATGTTTCAACATCTAGTGGAAAGCCTTTACAGAAGAGTAGGGGCTGTTATAGCAGCAAAGGTGGGACAAATTCCACATTATTATCCCCTTTAGTTGCCACATTTGACATAGACTTGAAGTGTTGTATGTTGGCATCTTTCCTCATGGTTCGTCAGGATACGTTTTCCTCCATCGGGAAAGTCCAAATTACACTAAATTCGGTATGTAGACCCATGGTTCATATCCTAATTTAGTGGCTGAGTTATTGATAAATCAGCAAATCCAGTCAATTTAAATCCTTTGTAAATCCACTCCACAATGGCCTATAAACTATTTACAATACCATTTTCTCACTATGTAATGCTTAAAATATCATGGACTAAAGGTCAGATTCACTCCAAATGTGGTCCTTGGAGTTAAAGAGTTTGAGAACAATTAGATTGATGCACTCAAAGATGGAAACAATATACAGAAAAACTTTAATCTGTTTTACCTCATTTCTACCAGCATGTCACATGTGCAATCAGAGGGAAAAAAACTATAGACCACCTTTACTCCACACACAGAGGCACATACAAAGCTGTCCCTCATAATTGTATCCACCTGATTCCTGCTTACAAGCAAAAACTAAAACAGGAGGTAACAGTGACTCGCTCAATATGTAAGTGGTCAGATGACGCAGATGCTAAGCTACATGACCGTTTCGCTAGCACACACTTGAACATGTTCCGGGATTCATCCAATGGCATTGAGGAGTATACCACATCAGTCATCGACGACATCAATATAAGTGCATCAATGATGTCGTCCCCACGGTGACCATACGTACGTACATACCCCAACCAGAAACCATAGATTACAGTCAACATCCGCTCTGAGCTAAAAGGTAGAGCTGCTGCTTTCAAGGAGTAGGACGGTAAACCCGGATGCTTACAAGAAATCCTGTTATGCCCTTCGACGAACAATCAATCAGGAAAAGCATCAATACAGCACAAAGATTGAATCCTACTGTCACCCCCTGACCGGACTTTATCAAACAAAAGGACCATTTGTTATGTAGATGGGACCCTTGTGATTGCAACCAGATGAAGATCTTCAAAGGTAAGTGATTTATTTTATTGCTATTTCTGACTTTTCGTGACTCCTCTGCTTGGTTGGAAATGTATGTAATGCTTTTGTCTGCGGGGTACTGTCCTCAGATAATCGCATGGTGTGCTTTCGCCGTAAAGCCTTTTTGAAATCTGACAAAGCGGCTGGATTAACCCCTCTAGGGTATGTCCCACCTGGCCAACATCCAGTGAGATTGCAGAGTGCCAAATTCAAATACAAAAATACTTATTATAAAAATTCAGAAAACAAAACATATTTTACATAGGTTTAAAGATTAACTTCATGTGAATCCAACCACGGTGTCAGATTTTTTTTAAAGCATACCTTACGATTATTTGAGAACATAGCTCAGCAGACAAATCATTACAAACAGTAACCAGCCAAGCAGAAGAGTTACACAACTCAGAAATAGAGATATAATTAATCCCTTACCTTTGATGACCTTCATATGGTGGCACTCAGAAGATATTCATTTACTCCATAAATGTTCCTTTTTGTTCGATAAAGTCTCTTTATATCCAAAAACCTCTGTTTTGTTCGCGTTTTCTTCAGTAATCCACAGGCTCAAACGCAGTCAAAACAGGCAGACAAAAAATCCAAATTATATCCGTAAAGTTCAAAGAAACATGTCAAAGATGGTTTATATTCAATCCTCAGGTTGTTTTTAGCCTAAATTATCTACAATAATTAAACCGGACAATAACACCGTCAATATAAAGGTAAACAAGAAATGCACTCTCTCGGGATTGCGCATGAAAAAGCTCTGTGACACGGCAGGGTCCACTCATTCAGACTGGTCTTACTCCCTCATTTAATATAAATATATGCCATTTAGCAGACGCTTTTATCCAAAGCGACTTACAGTCATGTGTGCATACATTCTACGTATGGGTGATCCCAGGAAACGAACCCACTACCCTGGCGTTACAAGCGCCATGCTCTACCAACTGAGCTACAGAAGGACCATATTACAAGCCTGAAACCATTTCTAAAGACTGTTGAAATGTAGTGGAATGAATAGGAACTGCAATTTAGGTCCTAAGTAAATGGATACTGTAATGGCATTGAATAGAAAACTACAAAACCAACAAAAAAACTACTTTCTGAATGGGTTTTTCTCAGGTTTTCGCCTGCCAAATCAGTTCTGTTATACTCACAGACACTATTGTAACAGACTTCAGAGTGTTTTCTATCGTAATCTACATGTTAAATGAATATCACATCTTCTGGGCCCGAGTAGCAGGCCGTTTAATTTGAGCATGCTTTTCATCCAAAATTCTGAATGCTGCCCTAGAGAAGTTAACAATAAGTTAAGCTTTTAACTGATGTATAACCCTTGTATTTTCATGAATGTTTAATATTACGATTTTTGTCATTAGAATTCCGCGCACTGCAATTTCACCGGATGTTGGCCAGGTGGGACAGGAGTATCCCAATGATCCGCAAGAAGTTAAAAAGATCATCACTAAGCTAAAGGACTAAACACCTCCCTCTGCAACTGGATCCTGGACTTCCTGATGGGCCGCCCACAGGTGGTAATTGTAGGTAACAACACATCTGCCACGCTGATCCTTAACACGGGGGCTCCTCAGGTGTGCGTGCTTAGCCAAGCACGACTCCAACTCCATCATCAAGTTTGCCGACAACACAACGGTGGTAGCCCTGATCACTGACAATGATGAAACAGCAATGTGGTGCCAGGACAACAACCTTTCCCTCAATGTCAGCAAGACAAAGGAGTTGATCATGGACTACAGGAAAAGGAGGGTAGAGCACAACCCCATTCCCATCGACAGGGCTGTAGTGAAGCAGGTCGAGAGATTCCACATCACCAACAAGCTATCATGGTCCATACACAGTCATGAATAGGGAACGACAATGCTTATTCCTCTTCAGGAGACTGACAAGATTTGTCATGGGTCCTCAGATCCTCAAAAGGTTCTATATCTGCACCCTCAAGAGCATCCTGAATGGTTGCATCGCTGACTGGTATGGTAACTGCTCGGCATTTGACTGCAATGCACTACAGAGGGTAGTGCGTATGGCCAAGTACAACACTGGGGCCAAGCGTCCTGCCATCCAGGACCTCTATACCAGGCGGTATCAGAGGAAGGCCCTAAAATTGTCAAAGACTCCAGCCACCCTAGTCATTGACTGTTCTCTCTGCAACCGCATAGCAAGTGGTTCCGAAGTCTACTTTCAAAAGACTCCTTAACAGCGTCTACCCCCAAGCCATAAAACTGCTGAACAGTTGGCTACCAGGACTAAATGGCTACCAGGACTATTTCCATTGACCCCCTCTTTTTTATGCTGCAGCTACTTGCTGCTTATTAGCAATGCATAGTCACTTTACCCCTACCTACATGTACAATACCTCAATTAACTTGACTAACCTATAACCCCCCCCCCTCCACACACACACACACACACATTGACTCAGTACTGGTACTCGGTATATAGCCTCATTATTAGATACAAGTTATGCAAAGACCCAATGTAAAATATCATGATTAGTAGATCTGTATAATTCCATATTGTTGCCCTATTATGTGGTCTGAACGTAGTGAAATTTAGAAACTGGAAGTTCTGCCGCTTGCACAGTCAGCATGTTACAGCTGTGAGAGTGTATAGAAGTATTTTTTTTGTGTGTACCAACTGAGATTTGAATAATTTACACAAACAGATTTCAAGTCCCACAATTCAAAGATGACCGCAATATACCATTACACTAATTCTGAAAATATTTCACTAATCTTAACATAAACCATAAACCGAATTTACCCCAGAATTAGTATATAAACTCAATACAATAAGCCAGCATTTCTCAAACTCAATCCTGGGGACCCCAAGGGGTGCACAATTGTATTTTTGCCCTAGCAGTACATAGCTGATTCAAACAATCAACTCATCAACAAGCTTTGATTATTTGAATCGACAAAAACCTAAATGTTCACCACTTTGGGTCCCCAGGACTGAGTTTGTGAAATACCGCATTAAGTAATAACTTTAAGAAGGATTACCTGCTGCATTCAAAAATAGCCAATCTACACCACTAGACTGAAACTTCACTTGCATCAACCTTATGGTATTGAGAGATAAACATGGTAATGCTTTCATTGATTGCACATAAAGGAAGATAGTTCCTTCGTGATAGAGTGCTTGATTTGTTATCCAACTGATCTTTTGTCCTTTCTGTCATCTTGTGAACCCCGTTCATTGCTGCTCACAGCTAAAGGTTTATAATACTACCAAAGACGCCAATATATTATCTGAAATGCGCATTTCATCATTTCGCAAAAAAAATCCACTAGAAGAAGCATCATTTTCTATATAATTCTTATTAGTGATTATGAATTTACCATGTTCAATTTGACTGTAGTATTTTATTTGTTCCAAGTTAACTCACAGATTTGACGGTTTGTTAAGAAGAGAGAGGAGAGAGAAAGAGAGGAGATATTGACGTCTTCTTTCTCCTTAGAAGCCTTGCTCAACTTTTTTTCCCTGCACAAACCAAATAAAATCAAATATAATTTTACTGGTCACATACACATGGTTAGCAGATGTTTGATTTGATTTGATTTGTATCTATTTTAGTCCCCATTTGGACTGATTTTCCAAGAGTCCTTAAACATTAAAATACAATTTATAATACGAACACATTTCCACATATAACACACTATTACAAACCTACATAATATACTAACATAATGACCCAATAAATACTCTATCTAAAAAAATATTGATTCTTCATCTACTTTAGTAATTTTAAAATAATTTAAAAATGTATATATTGAAAGGTTTCAGGTTTGCTCAGTTAATTTATTCCATTTCTTTACGTCTTTTGCCTATTTCTCTTTTCTGTCTAGACAACTCATAGATGGTGGAAATCTATTCCACATATTTACTGAATGTCTGTCTCTTACCAACTGAATACCGTTGTGAATAGAACTTGGCTGTTTTAAATGATGTATATTATGAAATAAAATAAGCATGTTCCTTTCAATTATCTTATTGATTGATGACCAACCAAGAACATTGCGCATGACTGCAACAGAATAACCATATCTCCACCTTAAAACAATCCTTGCTGCTTTGTTCTGTGCATTCTATGTTAGGCGAGTGTAGCGAAATGCTTCTAGTTCTGACAGTGCAGTAATATCTAACAAATTCACAACGGCTACCTTACACACACAAGGGGATGAAATAAGGATATGTACATATAAATATATAGATGCCCGATGGCCATGCAGCATAGGCCAGATGCAATAGATCATATAAAATACAGTATATACATATGTGGTCCTTCTGTAGCTCAGTTGGTAGAGCATGGCGCTTGTAATGCCAGGGTAGTGGGTTCGATCCCCGGGACCACCCATACGTAGAATGTATGCACACATGACTTTAAGTCGCTTTGGATAAAAGCGTCTGCTAAATGGCATATATATATATATGAGATAAGTAATGTAGGATATGTAAACATTATTAAAGTGGCATTATTTAATGTGACTAGTGATATCGAGTTTTTGCATCTAATAGTGCATCTGAGCTTCTAGAGTGTCCGGCTCTCATGTTATTGTGGGGGTCATGACCCCCCACAGGTTACACACCAGAGGTCAAGCTTGAGAGGATCTGAACAGGGATGAACAACGGTTTTTCTTAGCTCCTCATGGGGAGATAGATAGTGTGGGTCCAACTTCCCCACTATACTGCCTTTCTGTTTAGTGACAGTTAAATAAGTATACTGTATATGGCTGATCACCTGAATGCCTGTCTGCCTGCCAGGCCTCTCCTGCCCTCTCCCTCCCACCCCAGCCCAGTGGGAGGGTCCAGAACCAGGCTTGTGTTAGTCGTAGGCTGTGTAATAAGGCTGCAGTGTCCGTCTGAGTGAGGTAGCACCACCTCCACCGGCAGGTCTCGTGAGGGAGCTCAAATGAGAACTACAGTACTGGCACACCGGTGGTCAGTGTTCAACTCAAACGCATCACTACCGAAGCATGCCGAGCGCTTCTGCTACCCGCACCCTTTAGTGTAAGTTTGAAATCAAACCGACTTATTTTCCCATGGCTGATCTTGACAAGGAATTTCTTCCTTCAAGCACTGCACATCCCCTCCCACGAGCATGTTAAACACAATTCATTAGGTTTAGATCATGCCAAAAGTGAGGATGAAATACAACTGATATACCAAATAAAATTGAAATATAATAAAAACGATTTAGTCTTTATTAATATACTGTATCTGACATCTGGGTGTACAAATTGTGATGCCAGCTGTCAATCTACTACCATACCCCCCATCCGAGTCAATCTAATTTAAAATCCACTTCAACAAGTCACAAAACAACCTCAACCGACAATGCAAACCAATTTCATTATAATTGATTGAGAGGAACAAATGCTATTTTGGCAGTAACATGCACTGAACGGGCCAGTTTTCAATAAAGGATATCTGCATATTCAAAAAGAGGTGTCTGGCACCAATCAGGGCTTCTGTCAAGCACCACTGGGACAGATACCACCACAAAATGTGTGTGTGTGTTAGAGAGAGAGAAAACAAGGGAGAGGGAGAGAGAGAGAGGTGGGGAGGGAGGGAAAGCTACTGTAGGAGGAGAGAGAGAAAACAAGGGAGAGGGAGAGCTACTGTAGGAGGAGAGAGAGAAAACAAGGGAGAGGGAGAGCTACTGTAGGAGAAGAGAGAGAACCAGGGAAACGCAGATGGAGAGAGAGAGAGAAAGCTACTGTAGGAGAAGCGAGAACCAGGGAAACGGAGATGGAGAGAGAGAGAAAGCTACTGTAGGAGGAGAGAGAGAAAGCTACTGTAGGAGAAGCGAGAACCAGGGAAACGGAGATGGAGAGAGAGAGAAAGCTACTGTAGGAGGAGAGAGAGAGAACCAGGGAAACGGAGATGGAGAGAGAGAGAAAGCTACTGTAGGAAAATAGAAATAACCAGGGAAACGCAGATGGACAGAGAGAGAAAGCTACTGTAGGAGAAGCGAGAACCAGGGAAACAGAGATGGAGAGAGAGAGAAAGCTACTGTAGGAGGAGAGAGAGACAAAGCTACTGTAGGAGAAGCGAGAACCAGGGAAACGGAGATGGAGAGAGAGAGAAAGCTACTGTAGGAGGAGAGAGAGAGAACCAGGGAAACGGAGATGGAGAGAGAGAGAAAGCTACTATAGGAAAAGAGAGATAACCAGGGAAATGCAGATGGAGAGAGAGAGAAAGCTACTGTAGGAGAAGCGAGAACCAGGGAAACAGAGATGGAGAGAGAGAGAAAGCTACTGTAGGAGGAGAGAGAGACAAAGCTACTGTAGGAGAAGCGAGAACCAGGGAAACGGAGATGGAGAGAGAGAAAGCTACTGTAGGAGGAGAGAGAGAAAACAAGGGAGAGGGAGAGCTACTGTAGGAGGAGAGAGAGAAAACAAGGGAGAGGGAGAGCTACTGTAGGAGAAGAGAGAGAACCAGGGAAACGCAGATGGAGAGAGAGAGAAAGCTACTGTAGGAGAAGCGAGATCCAGGGAAACGGAGATGGAGAGAGAAAGCTACTGTAGGAGGAGAGAGAGAAAGCTACTGTAGGAGAAGCGAGAACCAGGGAAATGGAGATGGAGAGAGAGAGAAAGCTACTGTAGGAGGAGAGAGAGAGAACCAGGGAAACGGAGATGGAGAGAGAGAGAAAGCTACTGTAGGAAAAGAGAGATAACCAGGGAAACGCAGATGGGGAGAGAGAGAAAGCTACTGTAGGAGAAGCGAGAACCAGGGAAACAGAGATGGAGAGAGAGAGAAAGCTACTGTAGGAGGAGAGAGAGACAAAGCTACTGTAGGAGAAGCGAGAACCAGGGAAACGGAGATGGGGAGAGAGAGAAAGCTACTGTAGGAGGAGAGAGAGAGAACCAGGGAAACGGAGATGGAGAGAGAGAGAATGCTACTGTAGGAGAAGAGAGATAACCAGGGAGACAGAGAGAGTGAGAAAGCTACTATAGGAGAAGAGAGAGAACCAGGGAGACAGAGATGGAGAGAGAGAGAAAGCTACTATAGGAGAAGAGAGAGAACCAGGGAGACAGAGATGGAGAGAGAGAGAAAGCTACTGTAGGAGAAGAGAGAACCAGGGAGACAGAGATGGAGAGAGAGAGAGAGAGAGAGAGAGAGAGAGAGAGAGAGAGAGAGAGAGAGAGAGAGAGAGAGAGAGAGAGAGAGAGAGAGAGAGAGAGAGAGAGAGAGAGAGAGAAAGCTACTGTAGGAGAAGAGGGAGAACCAGGGAGACAGAGATTTTTTTTATTTTTTTATTTTACCTTTATTTAACCAGGCAAGTCAGATGGAGAGAGAGAGAGAGAGAAAGCTACTGTAGGAGAAGAGAGAGAAAAGGGAAGGCGGGGTAGTTCACATACAGTACTGTAGCTTTCACCAGGAAATCCAATCTACAATAAATGGTATCACCTTCTTAATTTACAAGGTGCGTGTTATTGCTTAGCCATGCAAATGCATTCAAAGTCGCACTAATGCCATCCGGCTATTGTGGAGGAATGATTGCTGTGGTAGGATAAGCATATCATGTTTAACAAAATAGCAGTGTTTCAGAAATGCTAAGCATGGTGGGTGTGTGGGTGTGTTTCAAATAGGTTATTTTGGATGGGTTCTTTAGAAGAATGGAGGCATTAAGGGCCATGTGGAGAACCAAGGTACTTGGTCCCCGCTACCGGGAGATTAGCATGAAAGAACACATCAAATTGTATTTACCAGCATGCTGAGAGACACTAACCATATTATTATTGCTGTTCAAAATCAAGATCAGTCAGTGTTACAGCATGTCATATACTTGTTAAATGTCAATGTCTGTTCGCCAGGGCCGGAGAAATGTACAACACAACTACTGTAGGCTAACCCGCTTATTATAACTGAGGGAAGACAGAGAACTTTATCAATTTCTCATATGTTCTTGTGACCAAAGTGGGATTGTGTGCCTGCGTCCTGCATAAACAAATATTGCATATTTATGCCCAACCACACACAGCCAACACGCTGCACAGCAGAGGAATTCTTCTCTCTAGGCCTCGGTGAAGAGACGTTTGACATTTAACTGCTGACTGTAACTAGCGGTGTTAATAAAGTGCAGGAAGGAGGCGCTCCAAAAGCCGAACACATGAGTGTAGAAAGGACTTCTCTCCCCTCTGAGGCCCATACCGCATGGCAGCGATCAGCGCTTCAGGAGCTCTCTCTCTCCATATCACACACACCAACTAGAACACACACACACAGCGACTAGCACACACACACACACACACAAACATACAAGTAGCACGCACTCACACCGAGTAGCACACACACAGACACACAAGAGCAAGCATAGTCAGTAGCGAACACAACAACCAACGCTTACTGCACTCAACACTGCAGGAAAAAGACAGAGGGTCAAATAAAGTAAACATACAGAGACCCATTTTCCTCTTGCCACTTTTCTCTGGTAAACATAGGCAACAACAAAGCCTTCCGCTCAGGCAGAAAAGGTGGCGAGGTGCTGTCATGCGAGCAGAATAAGTGGCAAGTGGGAGATTCAAACTTAATGAGTGCTTTGGCAGCTTGCTTGGAAGGCAGGCAGTGATTAGCAGAACACTTCAGACTACAAGGCACAGCGGTGCTCAAAGAAAACAGTGATGATCTCCACTTAATCGCGGAGAAGCCCAGAGCATCTGCCGCCAGAGCAGGGCAGTGGCATCGGCGAGCTCCCGCTCCGATAGGCTGTCATCTCCAGAGAGTGTCGGCCATATGCTCGGCTCTGCTGAAAACTCTGAGGAAGTACATTTTCTGACAAAATACAAACACTGGGATAAATATGACATTCAAACAAGTTGTGCTCAGCCAGGCGCCAAGCTCAAGCTGCACACGTGTCACATTTAGGAACAGATTTGATTTGTTTGGTTTTTTGCTGTGTGGAAATGGAGACAATGGGTGGTCGAATACAGTATACAATGTGCTGGCCTACAAACACAGACACACAGACACACAAACACTGAAACACACATACACAGACACACACTGAAACACACACAGACACACACACTGAAATACATACACTGAAACACAAACAGACACTGAAACACAGACACTGAAACACACACACATACAGTTAAATTCGGAACAATTCTTCTCAGACAGATTATTTCACTTATAATTAATTGTTTCACAAT
Source organism: Oncorhynchus gorbuscha (assembly GCF_021184085.1). Taxonomy (NCBI): domain Eukaryota; kingdom Metazoa; phylum Chordata; class Actinopteri; order Salmoniformes; family Salmonidae; genus Oncorhynchus; species Oncorhynchus gorbuscha. The sequence goes on from NC_060176.1 coordinate 72,719,636, forward strand.
TCCAGTGGGTCAGAAGTTTACATACACTAAGTTGACTGTGCCTTTAAACAGCTTGGAAAATTCCAGAAAATAATGTCATGGCTTTAGAAGCTTCTGATATGCTAATTGACATAATTTGAGTCAATTTGAGGTGTACCTGTGGATATATTTCAAGGTCTACCTTCAAACACAGTGCCTATTTGCTTGACATCATGGGAAAATCAAAAGAAATCAGCCAAGACCTCAGAAAAAATATTGTAGACCTCTACAAGTCTGTTTCATCCTTGGGCTCAATTTCCAAACGCATGAAGGTACCACATTCATCTGTACAAACAATAGTACACAAGTATAAACACCATGGGATGATGCAGCCGTCATACTGGTCAGGAAGAAGACGCATTCTGTATCCTAAAGACTAACGTACTTTGTTGCGAAAAGTGGAAATCAATCCCAGAACATCAGCAAAGGACCTTGTGAAGATGCTGGAAGAAACAGGTACACAAGTATCTATATCCACAGTAAAACGAGTCCTATATCGACATAACCTGAATGGCAGTTCAGGTTATGCTCCAAAACCACCATAAAGAAGCCAGACAACAGTTTGCAACTGCACATGGGGACAAAGATCATACTTTTTAGAGAATAGTCCTCTGGTTTGATAAAACAAAAATAGAACTGTTTGACCATAATGACCATCGATATGTTTGGAGGGAAAAGGTGGAACCCGAAGAATACAATCCCAACTGTGAAGCACGGGAGTGGCAGCATCATGTTGTGGGGTTCCTTTGCTGCAGGAGGGACTGGTGCACTTCACAAAATAGATGCCATCATGAGGAAGGTTAATTATATGTATATGTTGAAGCAACATTTCAAGACATCAGTCAGGAAGATAAAGCCTCTTCGCAAATGGGTCTTCCAAATGGACAATAATCCCAAGCATACTTCCAAAGTTGTGGCAAAATGACAACAAAGTCAAGGTATTAGAGTGGCCATCACAAAGCCCTGACTTCAATCCTATAGAAAATGTGTGGGCAGAACTGAAAAAGCGTGTACGAGCAAGGAGGCCTTCAACCCTGACTCAGTTACACCAGCTCTGTCAGGAGGAATGGGCCAGAATTCACCCAACTTATTGTGGGATAGTTAAACAATTTAAAGTTAAACAATTTAAAGGCAATGCTACCAAATACTAATTGAGTGTTTGTTAACTTCTGACACACTGGGAATGTGATGAAAGAAATAAAAGCTAATATTCAGACATTTCACATTCTTAAAATAAAGTGGTGATCCTAACTGACAGAAGACAGGAAATTCTTATTAGGATTAAATGTCAGGAATTGTGAAAAACTGAGTTTAAATGTATTTGGCTAAGGTGTATGGAAACTTCCGGACTTCAACTGTAAATACACTGAAACACAGATAAACAGACACTGAAACACACACACAGACACACAGACACACAGACACTGAAACACACACACATACATATACTGAAACACACACACATACCTACACTGAAACACACACACAGATATACACTGAAACACGCACACAGACACACAGACACTGAAACACACACACACACATAATTACGCATAAATTGAAACATCCAGACACTGAAACACACAAACAGACATACACTGAAACACACACACAGACACACAGACACTGAAACACACACACATAATTACGCATACACTGAAACACACAGACACTGAAACACACACACAGACATACAGACACTGAAACACACAAACACAGACACACATACACTAAAACATACAAACACGCACACACTGGAACACACAGACACTGAAACACAAACACGTAAATACACTAAAACACACAGACAATGAAACACACACAATACATACATTGAAACTCACAGACACTGAAACACACACACAGACACACAGACACTGAAACACACACCCACACATACATTGAAACTAACAGACACTGAAACACACGCACATACGCTGAAACACACACACACGGGCACATACACTGAAATATAAACTGACAAAGAGACACTGAAACAAACACACATGCATAAACTGAAATACATGCACACACATACACATACATACACACACACACAGACACATATACACTGAAACACACACACATGCATACACTGAAACACACAAACACTGAAACATACACAGACACATACACGGAAACACACACATATACACACAATCTGAAACACACACACACAGTGTCACACCCTGATCTGTTTCACCTGTCTTTGTGCTTGTCCCACCCCACAACAGGTGTCTCCCATCTCACCACATTATCCCTTGTGTATTTACAGCCGTGTTTCCTGTTTATCTGTTGCCAGTTCGTCTTGTCCCGTCATGTCCTACGAGCATGTTCCCATGTTTCCTGTGCTTCTGCCTGTCCTGACCCTGATCCTGCCTGCCATTCTGTACCTGCCCAACTCTTTGCCCCTTGAACTATAACAAACTCTGAGACTCGTGCTATCCGCCTCCTGTGTCTGCATCTTTTTTGAATTTTATTTATTTAACCTTTATTTAACCAGGTAGGCTAGTTGAGAACAAGTTCTCATTTGTAACTGCGACCTGGCCAAGATAAAGCAGAGCAGTTCGACACATACAACAACAGAGTTACACATGGAAAAAACAAAACATACAGGCAGTAATACAGTAGAAACAAATGGGGGAAGAAGTCTATATACAGTGAGTGCAAATGAGGTAAGATAAGGGAGTTAAGGCAATAAATAGGCCATGCTGGCGAAGTAATTACAATATAGCAATTAAACACTGGAATGGTAGGATGTGCAGAAAATGCATGTGCAAGTAGAGATACTGGAGTGCAAAGGAGCTAGATAAATAAATAAATACAGTATGGGGATGAGGTAGTTGGATGGGCTCTTTACAGATTGGCCATGTATAGGTGCAGTGATCTGTGAGCTGCTCTGACAGCAGGTGCTTAAAGCTAGTGAGGGAGATTTGAGTCTCCAGCTTCAGTGATTTTTGCAGTTCGTTCCAGTCATTGGCCGCAGAGAACTGGAAGGAAAGGCAGCCAAAGGAAGAATTGGCTTTGGGAGTGACCAGTGAGATATACCTGCTGGAGTGCGTGCTACGAGTGGGTGCTGCTATGGTGACCAGTGAGCTGAGGTAAGGCAGGGCTTTACCTAGCAGAGGCTTGTAGATGACCTGGAGCCAGTGGGTTTGGCGACGAGGTTAGTCAACACAGTGTCCAATGAAGGGCCATAAGAATACAGAATGGTGTCGTCTGAATAGAAGTGGATCAGAGAGTTACCAACAGCAAGAGCGACATCATTGATGTATACAGAGAAGAGAGTCGGCCTGAGAATTGAACCCTGTGGCACCCCCATAGAGACTGCCAGAGGTCTGGACAACAGGCCCTCCGATTTGACACACTGAACTCCATCAGAGAAGTAGTTGGTAAACCAGGCTAGGCAGTCATTTGAGAAACCAAGGCTGTTGAGTCGGCCAATAAGAATGTGGTGATTGACAGAGTTGAAAGCCTTGGCCAGGTCGATGAATACGGCTGCACAGTAATGTCTCTTATAGATGGCGGTTATGATATAATTTAGGACCTTGAGCGTGGCTGAGGTGCACCCATGACCAGCTCTGAAACCAGATTGCATAGCGGAGAAGGTACGGTGGGATTCGAAATGGTTGGTAATCTGTTTGTTAAAACCTCTTAAGGATAGGCGGGATGCAAATGTCTCAACTGGCCAATTGCCAGGGTAAATTAAATCACACATGTAAGATACTCAATTAAAGCTACTCTCGTTGTGAATCCAGCCAACATATCAGATTTAAAAAATGCTTTTTGGCGAAAGCATAAGAAGCTATTATCTGATAGCCTGCAATATCTGCACCAGCAGTGAACAAAGGAGCATATTATGTCACTGCAGGCGCTACACAAAACGCTGAAATAAAATATAAATAATGCATTACCTTTGATGAGCTTCTTTTGTTGGCACTCCAATATGTCCCATAAACGTCACAATTGGTCCTTTTGTTCGATTAATTACGTCCATACATGTATATATCCAAAATGTCCATTTATAAAGCGCGTTTGATCCAGAAAAAAAACAGCTTATAAAAACGCAACGTCACTACAAAATATTTCAAAAGTTGCCTATAAACATTGACAAAATATTTCAAACAACTTTTTTTAATACAACATTAGGTATTTTTAAACGTTAATAATCGATCAAATTGTAGACGGGGAAATCTGTATTCAATACAGGAAAGAAAACAAACCAAAGCTGCTTTTCACGTCTTGCGCAACTCACAAAAGTGTACCCAGTTCCGAGTTGGCCTACTTCTTCATTGCTCAAAGGAATAACCTCAACCAAATTCCAAAGATTGGTGACATCCAGTGGAAGCGGTAGGAACTGAAAATAGGTTCCTATGAAATAGACCATGGCAACGACAATAAAGGGAACAGAGAGGGGAAGATTTAAAACAATCTGAACAGTTAGTCCTCCGGGGTTTTGCCTGCTACATAAGTTCTGTTATACTCACAGACATGATTCAAACAGTTTTAGAAACTTTAGAGTATTTTCTATCTAAATCTACTAATAATATGCATATCTTATATTCTTGGCATGAGTAGCAGGAAGTTGAAATTGTGCACGTAATTTATCCGAAAGTGTCTTTTGAAGACCTTAGAAAGGCAGGGTAGGATAGTTTGGGTCTAGAGTGTCACCCCCTTTGAAGAGGGGGATGACAGCGGCAGCTTTCCAATCTTTGGTATCTCAGACAATACGAAAGAGAGGTTGAACAGGCTAGTGATAGGGGTTGCAGCAATTTCGGCAGATAATTTTTAAAAGAGAGTGTCCAGCTTGGCTAGCCCGGCAGGTGGAAAGTATAGCCGTAGAAAAATGCTTAGTGAAATTCTCAATTATAGTGGATTTATCAGAGGTGACAGTGTTTCCTAGCCTCAGTGCAGTGGGCAGCTTAGCTTGGAGGGGGTGCTCTTATTCTCCATGGACTTTACAGTGTCCCAGAACTTTTTTGAGTTTGTGCTACAGGATGCAAATTTCTGCTTGAAAAAGCTAGCCTTAGCTGTCCTAACGGTCTGTGTATATTGGTTCTAAACTTCCCTGAAAAGTTGCATATCGCGGGGGCTATTCGTGGCTAGTGCAGTACGCCACAGGATGTTTTTGTGCTGGTCAAGGGCAGTTAGGTCTGGAGTGAACCAAGGGCTATATCTGTTCCTGAATCAACATTTTTTGAAATGCTTATTTACGATGGTGAGGAAAGCACTTTTAAAGAATAACCAAGTATCCTCTACTAACGGAAAGAGGTCATTATCCTTCCAGGATACCCGGTCCAGGTCGATTAGAAAGGCCTGCTCACTGAAGTGTTTTAGGGAGCGTTTGACAGTGATGAGGAGTGGTCTTTTGACCGCGGACCCATTACGGATGCAGGCAATGAGGCAGTGATCGCTGAGATCTTGGTTGAAAACAGCAGAGGTGTATTTGGAGGGCAAGTTGGTTAGGATTATATCTATGAGGGTGCCCGTGTTTATAGATTTGGGGTTGTACCTCTTAGTTTCATTGCTAATGTTGTGTGAGATTGAGGGCATCAAGCATAGAATGTAGTATGGCCGGGGTTTTAAGCATGTCCCAGTTTAGGTCACCAAGCAACACGAGCTCTGAAGATAGATGGGGGCCAGGCAATCAGTTCACGTATGGTGTCCAGGGCACAGCTGGGGTCAGAGGGTGGCCTATAGCAAGCGGCAACGGTGAGAGACTTCTGGAAAGGTGGATTCTTAAAAGTAGAAGCTCAAATTGTTTGGGAACAGACCTGGATAGTTAGCCTGCAGAGTTCTGTCTATCTCTGCAGTAGATTGCAACTCCTCCCCCTGTGGCAGTTCTATCTTGTCGGAAAATGTTATAGTTAAGGATGGAAATTTCAGGGTTTTTAGAGCCAGGATTCAGACATGGCCAGGATTCAGACATGGCTAGGAGATCCGGGTTGGCAGAGTGTGCTAAGGCAGTGAATAAAACAAACTTAGGGACGAGGCTTCTAATGTGAACATGCATGAAACCAAGGATTTTACGGTTACAGAAGTCAACAAATCAATGCGCCTGGGGTATGGGAGTGTAGCTAGGCACTGCAGGACCTGGGTTAACCTCCACATCACCAGAGGAACAGAGGAGGAGTAGGATAAGGGTACGGCTAAAGGCTAAAAGAACTGGATGCCTAATATGTTCAGAACAGAGAGTAAAAGGAACAGATTTCTGGGCGCGGTAAAAAAGATTCAAGGCATAATGTACAGACAAAGGTATGGTAGAATGTGAATACAGTGGGGGTAAACCTGTGCAAAGAGTGACGATGAAAGAGATATTGTCTCTAGGAATATAATTTAAACCAGGTGATGTCACTGAATGTGTTGGAGGAGGACTTAAAGTGTTCACTAAGGCGTATTGTGCAGGGCCTGAGGCTCTACAGTGAAATAAGGCAATAAATACTAACCAAAACAGCAATGGACAAGGCATATTGATGTTAAGGGAGAGGCATGCGTAGCCGAGTAATAATGGGAGTCCAGTGAGTGGCTTCAGGCAGCTAAAGGGCCGGGGCTAGCAGCAGGGCCTTAGAAGGACGTTGCGACGGAAGAAAGTCTGTTGTGGGCTCCTCGTGCTGAATATGTCGGCAGGTGGATCAGCAGGGCTCCGTGTGGTAAACCAGGCCAATTGGCAAAATAGGTATAGTGGCCGAAGAATTTGTCTGATGGGCCTCTTAAGTTAACAGTCCGGGGTGCTCTAGCCAGTTTGAGTACACCCTCGAGAAGATTTTGTCGGTAGTCCAGTTGTGAAGGATCAGCGGGGCTCCGTGCCTCATACTGGCAGTAGAAGGGGGTCTGGGTCAGTTGGCAAAAAGGGTATAGCTGATGACCGCTAGCAGTGGTTAGCTGATGACCGCTAGCAACGGTTAGAAGACCAATTAGCTAGTAGCTAGTTAGCTGGCTAGCTTCTGTTGGGGGAATACTGGTTTGGAGCTGGATAAGAGTACTTTAAAAGAGACAGATCCACACTACATTGGCTGAGGCGGGTTGCAGGAGAGTATTTTGAAGTTGAGTTTTAGAAAAATATAAATGATATGCAAAGAAAAGATATATTAAAAGATATATACAAGACGAAGAACAAAGACGTCTGACTGCTACGCCATCTTGGTTTAGACGGACACACATACACTGAAACACACAGACACGGCTAACAGGACTGATGAGATTCTAGATAACAATTTGGGCTGGGCGATATCAATATCACTATACTCATTAGTATCGTGGCAAGGAAACAAAACACAAAGTGGATTTAACTTGTTTAGGAAAACAGCCCTAATGTTGGAAACAAACCTCATTATGTTGTCATCCAGGGTCACATGTATTTATTTTCCAAGCTACAGCACATAATATTTTACCTGCTGTATGTTTTTAAAGGACCAAAGAGTTTTGTCTGCTTTGTGTTTTTATTTTTGCCATGGAAAAATGCATTACTGGTATTGTCACAGCCCTAATATCAATACTGTATAAACATAGTGTAGGTGATCACATTTGATATGACCTCCTGCAACTATAATGTTTACATAAGTGATCACATGTTCGAACAGAAGGCTGGCCCTGTCTCCATACAGTCACATCTCCCAATGAAAAGCAAGTCCAGATACAGAGACATTGTCCAATATTAACTTTAATTTCAATTCACAGACGTATGGGTCCCTGTGGTATCACATTAAAATAATGTTGATCAAATAATTGAATAGGGATCCGTAAGAATGGCCCTCTGTTGCAGCTGAAATGCCGGGTAGAGCAAAGCGTTGGCAGGTGTGAGCGGAATCCCAACACCTTGGAACACCTCAGAATCTCCTGTTTCTGATGTCTCACTGGACAGCTTCCCTCACAACAATACCCGGTATCATATGCTGAGCCTGGGACCTCGCTTAGGGGAACCTTAACTGGACTCACTGAACAAAGATACAGCGGGAGTGGGCTCAGTTTTGGCTTTCGCCTGGGGCCAGTTAAGGGCCGTGGTAAAGCTAGACTGGGTAGAAAGTGGAACCCAGGTACACCCACCCCCCCCCTTCCCTTCCTCCCTCGTCGTCCTTCTGTACGTCTGGGTGAAGCCATCCACAGCCAGGTGACCTTTCTCAATGAGTGGGGAACTGAACTCTCTGGTATGGCAGTGTTCTGCCAGGAAGCAGGCTATGTGGGTTTTATCCCAATGTCAGGCCAGTCCCATGAACTCCCACATCTTATGGGACTTTGCCTTACATAAATGCTAAAGGGGGGGGGGGGGGGTAGGGCGAGAGAGAGAGAGTTAGGGAGAGAGCTAGGGAGAGAGAGAGCTAGGGCGAGAGAGAGTTAGGGATAGAGACAAGGAGTTAGGGAGAGAGGCAGAGAGCTAGGGAGAGAGAGAGTTAGGGAGAGAGACAGAGAGCTAGGGATAGAGACTGAGAGCTAGGGAGAGAGACAGAGAGCTAGGGAGAGAGAGAGAGCTAGGGAGAGAGATAGAAAGAGAGAGATATAGAAAGAGAGAGAGAGTTAGGGAGAGAGACAGAGAGAGCTAGGGAGAGAGAGCTAGGGAGAGAGAGAGAGAGAGCGAGGAGAGAGAGAGAGAGAGAGAGAGAGAGAGAGAGAGAGAGAGAGAGAGAGAGAGAGAGAATTAACACTAGGTCTCCTTTCTCTCCTTCTCTCTCCCTCTCTTCCTTTTGGTCTTTTCTGAGAGGGGGACCCAGTGAGGTACAATAAGAACTGGAGACTGCGCCAAAGATATCCGACCATTGTTTTCAAAGAAATCTACTCAAGTTTGTGCATGCCGATTCATAGTCCATCTATATCCGGGTTTCGTACGGTTTATACAGACCAACATCACATGTGCACTAGCACTCAGTGCTCACAGTGAGAAGTGGCAGTATCAATGACGTCATCACATGATCCAAAATCAGGCAGACATTGGATGAATATAAAATGTTAATATCTTCGGCAGTGAGTGATGGCATTTTTTTTGTCTCAGTGGCAATTATTTGAATAACTCAATGTTTTATGCACAAAGTCAATAGGAGTTTTCAAATCTGATTTCTCCATGTGGCCGTCTATGGAAATGGCCTTTCTGGGCCAGGCATCAGTTAAACTGCAGCACAGAAGCAAGACTGTAGGAGCAGTCGAAACCATGCTTCTAGACCGGAACCCTGGCCCCTTGAGGGGGAACGCCCAGAGCAGAAGGTGTGTGTAAGATGCCTGCTTACGTAGTAGGCTGAGATGATGGGTCACTGAGCTGGCACACACTGCATACTGTGCCAGTCTACCCGCTGTGCCAACCTGCCTGCTGCTGTCTTTATTTATGCTGTGTATGAGAAATGTAATGACAAATCTCTTCATCTCAGAGTAAGATGTGTGTATGTGATTGTGTAGTGGAGAAACACTGAGTATACAAAACTACTTTTTACTTTTTTCACTAAGAACAGCTTCAATTAGTGAGGGCAGGGACCCTACAAGGTGTTGAAAGCGTTCCGCAGGGATGCTGGCCCATGTTGACTCCAATTCTTCCCAGAGTTGTGTCAAGATGGCTGGATGTTCTTTGGTTGGTGGACCATTCTTGATACACACGGGAAACTGTTGAGCGGGAAAAACCCAGCAGCATTGCAGTTCTTGACACAAACCGGTGCGCCTGGAGCGCCTGGCACCTACTACCAATGGCTTTAATCTTTTGTCTTACCCATTCACCCTCTGAATGACAAACATACACAATCCATGTCTCAATTGTCTCAGGTCTTAACTTAACTTAACTTGTCTCCTCCCCTTCATCTACACTGATTGAAGTGGAATTAAGTGACATCAATAAGGGATCATAGCTTTCACCTGGATTCACCTGGTCAGTCTATGTCATTGGAGAGATTATGTGTTTTTATGGTTTAGCGTACTCAGTGTATATACTATGTGCAAGTGCATGCACATACCAGACTATCTCAACACGCACCAGGAATACAGGAAGTGCCTAGGAATACAGGAAGTGTCCAGAAAAAACTCTCTATTCCTGTCACACACCAGCCTTTGCCGAGTGTCACTCCCTGTCTCAAACACTGTCACAATTGCATTCTGCAAAGTTACTTATTTAGCATGATAACTAGATGAGGGAGAATGAAATCAAATGAGTGGGCAGAATTAAGCTCAATGCAAGTAGATCACTTCACAGGAGGGCAGACTTGATTTCCGCAGCACTTCATTTAGGATGTGTGTCCTTCACCAGTGTGCTAGTGTGGGACCTAGCACCCTACAGCGAAGGGGCATTGGAGGACAGGGTCTGGAGAGAGATCGATTACTCCCCAGGAGGTATCAGATTGAGAGCTGCCATCAGACCATCTAATTCGCCATCAAATTCGACTCACTATTTTTCACACAGATTACTTAAAAACGAATGATAGCCTGCACATTAATGCTATAATGATACTGTGTTTAATTTGAAGGGGAGCTGCACCTGCTGATTTGGCCTCGTTGTTTTGGCTTGCTACTCGAGACATGCTGGCAGCCATGACTAAAGCCAAGCGTGAGTTGACTTGGGGATGTGGTTTGTTGTAGGTGTTTCTTGGGTGTGTCCTTGCCACCACCAAGACACACACATTTGTCCCCCCACTCAATTCCAATAAACAAACCTTCTGCAGGTTGAGTTCAATAACTACAGGTAGATGAATGGTGAGATACCTGAGGAAGATTTGAATAGGTAATATGAGAAGAATGCAATTGCTGAATTGATGTAGATATTCTAAACTAAGTGTTTTGATAATGTTCAGATGTAGTAACAGGTCCATGTAGAATAAACAACCCTTTACATAACACCATACAAGCCGTGTTCTGCTAATACAACAACGTGCACCTTTCACCTTTCATTGTCATTCCCAGACGATACAGATACTGAGCCTATCGGCATTTTGTCTGGTGGTAATGGGCCTACCTTGGCAAACATGTCAGAGTGATCATACCTTCCTGTGTGTTGATAATGGGGTTACCATGGTAACATGTCAGAGTGATCATACCTTCCTGTGTGGTGGTAATGAGGTTACCATGGTAACATGTCAGTGGTCATACCTTCCTGTGTGGTGGTAATGAGGTTACCATGGTAACATGTCAGAGTTGTCATACCTTCCTGTGTGGTGTCCCGTATACAACAGGAGTTCCCTGATCCTGGTGCAGAATACACAGGGTTTCTCCCTCTTTATATTGACTGATACCTGATCCTGGTGCAGAATACACAGGGTTTCTCCCTCCACATATTGACTGATACCTGATCCTGGTGCAGAATACACAGGGTTTCTCCCTCCCCATATTGACTGATACCTGATCCTGGTGCAGAATACACAGGGTTTCTCCCTCCACATATTGACTGATACCTGATCCTGGTGCAGAATACACAGGGTTTCTCCCTCTTTATATTGACTGATACCTGATCCTGGTGCAGAATACACAGGGTTTCTCCCTCTTTATATTGACTGATACCTGATCCTGGTGCAGAATACACAGGGTTTCTCCCTCTTTATATTGACTGATACCTGATCCTGGTGCAGAATACACAGGGTTTCTCCCTCTTCATATTGACTGATACCTGATCCTGGTGCAGAATACACAGGGTTTCTCCCTCTTTATATTGACTGATACCTGATCCTGATGCAGAATACACAGGGTTTCTCCCCCTTTATATTGACTGATACCTGATCCTGGTGCAGAATACACAGGGTTTCTCCCTCTTTATATTGACTGATACCTGATCCTGGTGCAGAATACACAGGGTTTCTCCCTCTTTATATTGACTGATACCTGATCCTGGTGCAGAATACACAGGGTTTCTCCCTCTTTATATTGACTGATACCTGATCCTGGTGCAGAATACACAGGGTTTCTCCCTCCCCATATTAACTGATACCTGATCCTGGTGCAGTATACACAGGGTTTCTCCCTCTTTATATTGACTGATACCTGATCCTGGTTTCTCCCTCTTTTATATTGACTGATACCTGATCCTGGTGCAGAATACACAGGGTTTCTCCCTCCCCATATTAACTGATACCTGATCCTGGTGCAGTATACACAGGGTTTCTCCCTCTTTATATTGACTGATACCTGATCCTGGTGCAGAATACACAGGGTTTCTCCCTCCCCATATTAACTGATACCTAATCCTGGTGCAGTATAAACAGGGTTTCTCCCTCTTTATATTGACTGATACCTGATCCTGGTGCAGAATACACAGGGTTTCTGTCATGTTTGTCATTTATTATCATGTCTTGTCCCTGTGCTCCCCATGCTATTGACCCTGATTTGGTTCTTTCCCTCCTACCTGATCCTGGTGCAGAATTCCCCTAATCATCATTTAGTCTTCCCACACCTGTTCCCGATCTTTCCCCTATTAAGTCCCTATTTATTCCTTTGTGATCCGTTCCTGGTGCCTTGTATTGTATTCACCATGCTGTTTCTCCCCTCCTTTGTTTTGACTGATTGTGTACCCCTGTCCTGTCGTGTTTTGTGCCTTCATCCTGGTGCAGAATACACAGGGTTTCTCCCTTGTTTTCCCCTACAATCTAACTGATACCTTTTGATCCTGGTGCTGTTAATCGCACAGGGTTTCTCCCTCTTTATATTGACTGATACCTGATCCTGGTGCAGAATACACAGGGTTTCTCCCTCCCCATATTAACTGATACCTGATCCTGGTGCAGTATACACAGGGTTTCTCCCTCTTTATATTGACTGATACCTGATCCTGGTGCAGAATACACAGGGTTTCTCCCTCTTTATATTGACTGATACCTGATCCTGGTGCAGAATACACAGGGTTTCTCCCTCTTTATATTAACTGATACCTGATCCTGGTGCAGTATACACAGGGTTTCTCCCTCTTTATATTGACTGATACCTGATCCTGGTGCAGAATACACAGGGTTTCTCCCTCTTTATATTGACTGATACCTGATCCTGGTGCAGAATACACAGGGTTTCTCCCTCTTTATATTGACTGATACCTGATCCTGGTTCAGAATACACAGGGTTTCTCCCTCTTTATATTGACTGATACCATTCAATTCAATAATTTTAAAAAAGACAATGCAAGTAAAAGTTGTGTCTAGTAAAATTGTAATGCCGAGTGCCAGGTCTCTCTCCATTTAGAGACATCAGTATCAAGCCTGTCTGTCAGTCTGGACTTCATCACAGCATCTTGCTGGCTCCATACATATTTATGTGAACACATACACAGTCTCTGTTCTATTACCAATGGCAGTTAGCATATGTTTTTTTTGTCAGATATCACCTATCCTATGTTGAAGTTTGAACAGGTGAGATAAAATCTATCAAATGATGGTCTCCACATCGACAACCGTTGGTGAGCAGCTAGCCTGCCTCGCTAGCATTATCAAATGATAACATTACATAACCAGCAGTATCTAGACAATACACAATAAATGTGTATGAGCTACAATCTAAGTAAATGGTAATGATGTAGCTACCTAGCTAGTTAACTAGCTATGATAACGTTACCTAAAATGATAGCATGCCTGCCTCGCTAGCTAACGTTAGCTAGCCTGCCACGTTTTATCAAAAGATAGCTACCTACATAACCAGAAATTATATTATCTAGCGTCATTAGCTAGGTTATACCAGAGAGGTCATTATATATTGCAGTATCTCTTGTTATACTCTCCACCACCAGTCGTTGTACACCAAGCTAGCGTTATTGGTGTAGACTTCAATCACCTATTCCGATTAAATACTAGGGTCCTTCAGCATGGCATGCAAACCATAAAACTCTGGCTGTGGAGGCACAAGCCTGGGATCCCTTGAACGTGTTTGGGGGCAATGAAACAACTGATCCCATTCAATGAAGAGAAGCGAAGTGGGTGCAGGAACGATTTGCATGTGGAGCTTGGGAAAAGGGGCTATGATTTGTTGACATAATTGCAATCCAATCCCAACCTTAATTTACTGGTTCTGACGCTCTGAGGTTCCAAACTTTATGAACAAAATGATCCTTGTAGTACACTGGAATAAACGTTTCTGACTGATATTGATACCATGTAGGCTGTTTTTGTAGGGATTTGATGCTTTTTAGGGGCAGTTGCTCTTTAAGGCCACAGAATAACATCAGACTGGTTTAGATTATACATTTTTTAGATGATCAAAACCATGAATCTACTGATTTGTAACATTGTTTTACACTGGGGGAAATACATTTGAGGTAACTGAGTATATTTTTTGTTACTATACTAGTATTTTCAGTTTGAGATGTCAGGTCAGTCTATGTTTATATGATTTATCTAGGATAATTCATAGTGTACTTGATAAACAACATTGATGAAAAAGGAAGATAATCTCCAAAATATTGTCTGAAGGACTGACAAGCTTTTATATATATATATATATATATATATATATATATATTTTAAACAAGAACATGATTTTGCATAGAACCTTGCTGTTGTGAATGTGACCATATTTTCCCCTATCCAGAGCGAGCAAGGGTCTCTGCATCCCCTTCAACATGGTCTTGTCAACCACTGCAGCACCACCACCACCACCCCTGTGACCTGTGTGATAGCACTGTGGCTTCAAACAGAGGGTTTGTGTTCGCTTATACCTTCTCCGGGGGAGGGGGGGGGGGTGTATTTTTGTGTTGTTGTTTTTTTACACAGCAGCACCATAGCCCGCAATATTATAGCCCTATCTGCTCATTTCCAGCGTGTCTGGGAAAAATAACAAACCATCTTCTCCATTATTTCCACAAACAGGGAACAAAAGGTCCTTGGATGGACTTCCCCTGAGAGGCAGTATTGATTACAACGAAGCTTCAACTTAGACAAGACCACCTAGGGGTCAGTGCTATTTCCATTAGAAAGTTTGCCCGTTATAAATTTAAACACTTCTCCCCCCCCCCCCTCCAGTGAGACAAACAGCAGTTTGTTTTTCTCATATCTGAGGCTGGGTTGCGTAACGGAAACCCTCACCCTTTGCTCTCCAAGTGGGTGTTGCAGAACTTGCCAAGCGCCGACTGTAGGAGCCTCGCTCCCCCTCTCGAGTGCGTTAACCCGCTTAGAGGGGTCAAAGAAGCACGGCAGAAAAAGCGAGACACTTGTGCTGAACGTGGTTTTCCTGAGCTGCTCTGGAGTACCCGAGGGTCTGTGAATCACGGCTCGCAGACCGCTGGATGTCATTACAGCCAGCCCAGCGCTGAAAAGTCTTTAACACAAGAGCCAATCAGGGGAGAACACTGTCTGACTGATGCTACTCCATCCACAGCCGTATTCTCAGAGGGCTACACAACCTCGGCAGGAATATAACACGGCTATATGAGTCCAAATAAAACACCAAGCATCAACACAGTGTGAATCACAGTGGCTGGAGGCCACAAAACCTCCTCTGTTGCTTCTACTAGTGTCTTAGAAACACCAGCACTCCTGCAATGGCAAAGAGAAAACCAACAGCTACGTGAGACAGTTGTTGACACTTCCTGCTTATCTGGTAGCCTATTGCCAGATATAAGTTATGTTTGGTTCCTACCAGGGTTTCTTTTGGCTCTTTCATCAAAATTGGGAGTTTTTTATTTTGTCTGTAGAAATAGAGAATACTAGACATTCAGTACAATGTATTTCAGCTGCCTCCACACTTCCACAAAAATATCAACATGAACACGCTGAGGTAATGCAAATTATATTATGCCACTAAAAAAAGTTGCAACCATCTTCTATGTCTCAAATAGAGAAATGTGGCATACTTGTATATACAGTAAAGTTATAGAAATGGATAACTGGCATTCAGTTCAACGTGTCTTAACTGAATCCTCACCTGTTGAATATTAAAGCAATACAATACTCAGTCCCTGACCAGTAAGAATACAACATATATCCAGTTTGTTTAAGTAATGAAATAACAGCATAGCTATTGCTTACATACTACTCTGCATACTGTAACTAGCATAGAATGCTAAACACAACATGTGCTCAAGTTGAACAGGTGAACATTCATTGAGAGATAAAATAACTCCTCATGTGCCCTGATTGAGCTAGTCCACCCTTTCTAATATCACTCTGCTGATATCAAAATAAAAGTGCAAACAGTCAGTGTACAACCAGTCAGGGCCATTACCTCTGGTTGGTATATCAAAATAAAAGTACAACCAGTCAGGGCCATTACCTCTGGTTGGTATATCAAAATAAAAGTACAACCAGTCAGTGCCATTACCTCTGGTTGGTATATCAAAATAAAAGTACAACCAGTCAGTGCCATTACCTCTGGTTGGTATATCAAAATAAAAGTACAACCAGTCAGGGCCATTACCTCTGGTTGGTATATCAAAATAAAAGTACAACCAGTCAGTGCCATTACCTCTGGTTGGTATATCAAAATAAAAGTACAACCAGTCAGGGCCATTACCTCTGGTTGGTATATCAAAATAAAAGTACAACCAGTCAGGGCCATTACCTCTGGTTGGTATATCAAAATAAAAGTACAACCAGTCAGTGCCATTACCTCTGGTTGGTATATCAAAATAAAAGTGCAACCAGTCAGTGCCATTACCTCTGGTTGGTATATCAAAATAAAAGTACAACCAGTCAGTGCCATTACCTCTGGTTGGTATATCAAAATAAAAGTACAACCATGCAGGGCCATTACCTCTGGTTGGTATATCAAAATAAAAGTACAACCAGTCAGTGCCATTACCTCTGGTTGGTATATCAAAATAAAAGTACAACCAGTCAGGGCCATTACCTCTGGTTGGTATATCAAAATAAAAGTGCAACCAGTCAGTGCCATTACCTCTGGTTGGTATATCAAAATAAAAGTACAACCAGTCAGTGCCATTACCTCTGGTTGGTATATCAAAATAAAAGTACAACCAGTCAGGGCCATTACCTCTGGTTGGTATATCAAAATAAAAGTACAACCAGTCAGTGCCATTACCTCTGGTTGGTATATCAAAATAAAAGTGCAACCAGTCAGGGCCATTACCTCTGGTTGGTATATCAAAATAAAAGTACAACCAGTCAGGGCCATTACCTCTGGTTGGTATATCAAAATAAAAGTACAACCAGTCAGTGCCATTACCTCTGGTTGGTATATCAAAATAAAAGTGCAACCAGTCAGTGCCATTACCTCTGGTTGGTATATCAAAATAAAAGTACAACCAGTCAGTGCCATTACCCCTGGTTGGTATATCAAAATAAAAGTACAACCAGTCAGTGCCATTACCTCTGGTTGGTATATCAAAATAAAAGTACAACCAGTCAGGGCCATTACCTCTGGTTGGTATATCAAAATAAAAGTACAACCAGTCAGTGCCATTACCTCTGGTTGGTATATCAAAATAAAAGTGCAACCAGTCAGGGCCATTACCTCTGGTTGGTATATCAAAATAAAAGTGCAACCAGTCAGTGCCATTACCTCTGGTTGGTATATCAAAATAAAAGTACAACCAGTCAGGGCCATTACCTCTGGTTGGTATATCAAAATAAAAGTACAACCAGTCAGGGCCATTACCTCTGGTTGGTATATCAAAATAAAAGTACAACCAGTCAGGGCCATTACCTCTGGTTGGTATATCAAAATAAAAGTGCAACCAGTCAGTGGTAAAAGGCCCATATCGGATGATAATAGCGGTGAAACAATATGTCAGTCGGGCTCTATTTTCTACATTATGAAAAACAGCAAACCGCCTTTTCAGGTTATTTGTTTATTCTAGAATCTAATCCTATTTGGCTCAGTTGGTAGAACATGCCCTTGTAATGCCAGGGTTGTGGATTCAATTCCCACAGGGGACCAGTATGGAAAATGTATGTATGCACTCACTACAGTATGTTGCTCTAGATAAGAGCATCTGCTAAATTATAAAAATGTAAATGTACTAAAAATATATATTCATTCTCCAAATAGCTTAATTCTTCACCTAAAAGGTATGCAAACACAACTGTGATTGCTGACAGAGACATCAGCCATGTTTGGTCAAATGTAAACCCCTTATGCTAAAAAATATAGACAAGATAGTTGAGTGAAAAATGGAAATACATGTTCTCAAAGCTGGGATGGCAAAACCAGGTGGAACCTTATAGCCAATGAGAGGGCAGACATGCATGTGAACAACAGGCACAACTGAGGTGTTATTCTCAAAGTTTACCCGTGTTTGTATCAATAGATTTGGAACAACCTAAATATTACAAAACTTCTATTCAATTAAATAAGCTTCACGTGATTTGACACGCCTACAAAAAATCCCCACTTGGTCTGCCTATCTCACTCAACCAGATTTTGTCTGGAATAAATCCTCTAGCTTTGTCTCTCCCTCTCTGTTGTTAAGCAGATTATTTTTTTCTATTTTAAATGTTATTTTCTCCCCAATTTCGTGGTATCCAATTATTAGTAGTTACTATCTTGTCTCATCGAATACAACTCCCGTACGGGCTCGGGAGAGACAAAGGTCGAAAGCCATGCGTCCTCCGAAACACAACCCAACCAAGCCGCACTGCTTCTTAACACAGCGCGCATCCAACCTGGAAGCCAGCCGCACCAATGTGTCGGAGGAAACACCGTGCACCCGGCGACCTGGTTAGCATGCACTGCTCCCAGCCCGCCACAGGAGTCACTAGTGCGCGATGAGACAAGGATTTCCCTACAAGCCAAACCCTCCCTAACGATTCTAGGCCAATTGTGCGTCGCCCCATGGACCTCCCGGTCGCAGTCGGCTGCGACAGAGCCAGGGCTCGAACCCAGAGTCTCTGGTGCCCTACACCACTGCGCCACCCGGGAGGACCTATGTTAAGCAGATTCTGTAGCCTAAGTCAATCTTACTCAGGGAACCCATTGCACATCATTTCAAATTAGCCTGCAAAAAGTCTTACTAAGAGTGTGAGTTTTTATATCCTTTGTTCATCCTTTGTTCTCCTAGTAGAGTGAATGGTTTGATGTCCATGGGAGGTAGGGGAAGAGGAAGATGAAGGGGAGGAGGAAGGGGAGGAGGAAGAGGAGGTATTGGTGGAGGAGGCGGAGGAAGACCACTCCCAGGGTTGTAGGTTTTGATGAATCCAGCTCAGGGAGAAAGTCCAGACACTGGATCCACTCCAACTTCCACACATACAGCCAGTGTAAAATAATGAGCCTTCAGGAATAAGGAATATGGAGCGAAGAGAGACACTACCATACTCCTAGCCCAAAGCATAATATATTCAAATGAAATAAGGAGAAGAGGCCCTCCTAACTCATTAGATGTGCCTGAGAGAGAGAGTCTTCCCCCAGTCTTCCTCTCTCTGCATCTACCTGTCATCCCTCTCCTCTAACACTCCAACAACCCACCAGTCGTCTTTGCATATGCTTTCTATAAATACCTGTACCAGCAGTGATTTCAGTCACAGTGCGTGGAACGCAGATGAGAACAACGGTCTTATGGGAACCCAACACTGGGGCTGTAGCCAATAGCGTTGGACTTTACAAAACAAGCCAGCCGGCCCTCATACATTATAGAGTAACCTACATGATTTACTTAAGGTTGTCAGAAGAGAAACATTTCATGCAAATTAAGAGAAATAAATTGTAATTCACACTGCATATGTTTGACTCGTGACCCTTGGCATTTGGTAAGGTAGGATTCTGTTCAGGAATTTGTGGAGGAAAAGAGGGAGAATACTAGGGGAGAGTGGGGTAAGTTAAGCCAAAGAGGTAAGTTGAGTCACCCTTGTTTCTAGGAAACCATACACAAAATTAATAATTTGACCAAATATTTAGGAAGAGGTCATCATTTAATGTAGTATGTGAAGGAAGAAGCCACATGGAAAAGTGATGAGTAAGTTAGGTCCCAAAAATATATTTTCACCAAGTACCAATTAATTTATTGTGTTAGAGGTTTCATCATGCTTGTATCTAAACCAAAGAAGACAATTGGTTGGGGTCTCTACAAGCTTCCATGTGAGGTTCTAAACCTAGCATGAAAGTGCATCCATGTAGCTGTGTGGGATAATATAGTCAACCTGTAGTTACCTCACTTCTACCAATATATTTACCTCACTTCTACCAATACATCTCCTGTGCATCTAGGGACCTTGAAACTTTTTATTCTGAGAGACCAATTTTATTCTGCCCACAGAAACTCCCTCCCTTCGGCAAAACAGACCATGACTATCTTCCTGCTTCCTGTTTACAAACAAAACTTACAGCCTTATTCTAAAATTGTTTAAATCGTTTTTTCCACAGTACCCCATAATGAAAATAAAAACCTGCTCTTGAGCGCTCAGGACCTCAGACTGGGGTGAAGGTTCACCTTCCAACAGGACAACATTCCTAAGCACACAGCCAATACAACGCAGGTGTGGCTTCGGGACAAGTCTCTGAATGTCCTTGAGTGGCCCAGCCAGAGCCCGGATTTGAACCCAATCGAGCATTTCTGGAAAGACCTGAAAATAGCCGTGCAGCAACCGTCCCCATCCAACCTGATAGAGCTTGAAAGGATCTGCATAGAAGAATGGGAGAAACTCCCCAAATACAGGTGTGCCAAGCTTGTAGCTTTATACCCAAGAAGACTCAAGGCTGTAATCGCTGCAAAAAGTGCTTCAACAAAGTACTGAGTAAAGGGTCTGAATACCTATGTAAATGGGATATCTTTTTATTTATTTTTTATAAACTAGCAAAAATGTCTGAACCTGTTTTTGCTTTGTCATTATGGGGTATTGTGTGTAGATTGATGAGTGGAAATAAAGTAGTCATATCTAGGAAAACCAAATAATATTTTCTGGTCTGTGGTGTGCAATGAGGACCAACCAGATGCTGCAGTTGACACATTTATGACATTGCTTATTCCAGTTACTAATAAGCATGCACCCATTAAGAAAATGACTGTAAAAACGGCCAAATTGAAAAAGAGAAAAGAAAAATGGTATGGTTGAGAGGGATGAGGCAAAAGGAATGCCTAATAAGTCTGGCTGCACAACCGATTGGCAAACATACTTCAAATTGAGTAGTCATGTGACTAAACTGAATAAAAAGAAGAAGAAACTATAGCATGAAATAAAGACCAATTATATAAAGAATGATAGTAAAAAGCTTTGGAGCCCCTTAAATGAAATTATAGGCAAAAAGGCAAACTCAGCTCCATCATTCATCGAATCCGATGTCTCATTCATCACAAAACCCAATGATATTTCCAACTACTTTAAAGATTTCATAGGCAAGATTAGAAAACTTAGGCATGACATGCCAGCAACAAATGCTGACACTACACATCTAAGTATAACTAACCAAGTTATTAAAAACAAGCATAGTGATTTTGTATTCTGAAAAGTAAGTGTGGAGGAAGTGAAACTATTATTATTGTCTATCAACAATGACATTGCCCCTTACTTTTCTCAATCTTTACTAATGACATCCCACTGGCTTTGAGTAAAGTCAGTGTGTCAATGTATGCGGTTTACTCAACACTATACACTTCAGCTACTACAGCGAGTGAAATCACTGCAGCACTTATATAAAATGTATAACAAAGAACTGCAGTCAGTTTCAGAAGTGGTGGCAAGAAATAAGTCAGCCCTAAATATTTCAAAAACTAAATGCATTGTATTGGGACAAATCATTCACTAATCCATAAAACTCAACTAAATAAAGTAATGAATAATGTGGAAATTGTGCAAGTTGAGGAGACTAATCTGCTTGTAGTAGCCCTGTATTGTAAACTGTCATGACCAAAACATGTTGATGCAACAGTAGCTAAGATGGGGAGAAGTCTGTCCATAATAAAGTGCTGCTCTGCCATCTAACAACACTATCAACAAGGCAGGTCCTACAGACCCTAGTTTTGTTGCACCTGGGCTACTGTCCAGTCGTGTGGTTGGGTGCCACAAAGAGGGACTTAGGAAAATTACAATTGGTTCAGATCAGGGCAGTACGGCTGGTCCTTAAATGTACATGGAGAGCTAAAATGTGTAATATGCACGTCAATCTCTCATGACTCAAAGCAGAAGAGAGATTGACTTTCTCACTACTTGTTTTTGTAAGAAGTGTTAACATACTGAATGCGCTGAGTGCACCGAGCTGTTTGTTTAAACTACTAGCACACAGCTTGGACACCAATGCATAACCCTCAAGACATGCCACCAGAGTTCTCTTCACAACCCCAATTTCAAGAACCGACTATGACAGGCGCACAGTACTACATAAAGCCATGGCTACATGGAACTCTATAACTGATGCAAGCAGTTGACTCAGATTTTTTTAACTGATAAATTCACCTTATGGAACAGCAGGGACTTTGAAGAGACACACACACACACACACACACAGGAACACACACACAACACACACACACACACACACACACACACACACACACACACAGGAACAGACACACACACACACACACACACAAACACACACACACACACACACACACACACACACACACACACACACACACACACACACACACACACACACACACACACACACACACAGGAACAGACACATGCATACAAATAACACACGCACCCTACACACATGTACACAAGGATGTTGTATTTTAGATACAGAATGGGGTAGTAGAGTAGTGGCCTGAGGGAACACACTGAATGTGTTGTAGGTATGTGGTAGTAGAGTAGTGACCTTAGGGAACACACTTCATGTCTTGTGAAAAGTGTTATGAAATGTAATGTCATGTAATATTTTTAATTGTATATAACTGCCTTAATGTTGCTGGACACCAGGAAGAGTAGCTGTTGCCTTGGCAGCTGCTAATGGGGATCCTTAATAAATACAAATACACACACACGTTGGTGTGCATGCCTGTGTGATTGTGTGTCAGCATGTGTGTTAGGCCTGTAACAGTTTGGAGAGCTGCTTTTTATCCTGCCGTATGCGCGTATGAAGCAGCTCTGGCCCCTCTGCCCCACATAGCCACTTTTATGTTTGGTGCAGTCAGATTTGATACCCACTCACCACCGAACAAGACCAGGCAATAAACGCAAAGCGTGGAGACCCTGGCTCCAGTCAGACACCAGTCAAATAATTGCATATGGTAATAATTGACATAAAATGATATCCCTGCGCCTAACTCGTAACTCATTTGACCACACTGATTATGAACTGCTGCTAATTACCAACTAGCTCTACTCTAGTCACAGGAATAGTAGAGGAAAGAGAACAGTCTAATGGAAGGTTATGGATTAAGAGCGATGCACTATAAATACCCAAACCTTTAAATACAGGAACCGGTCTGAGAGCGCTGCTGTGAAAATCATCTTAGCGATAAATGTGAGGCCATTCACAATGGCTGCACTGCTACAGTCATCTGTCATCCAGACATAATATTAACAACACCCCAAGGGGTTTAAGTTGACTTTTTCAAGAATCATTTAAGCGTCCAAATTTGGATAATGAAAAATAATAAAGCACAAGAAGAAAGGAACAGAATATGTGAGTGTCTGTACTCTGCCTATGAATGTGTGTGTATATGCAAGTAAATAGGACTCTCCCAGTGTGTTGTCTGTGAGGGGAGGGAGAGCAGCAGATGTTCCCCCTTCCCCTCTCTCTGCGGCATGGGCAGGAGCAGAAGATGGAGTGGGGCACAGGGAAGACGGGTGGACTGATGGGCAGGGCTGTGCCTGGAAGGCTAAGAGCTGGTCCCCACTAGCCCTGGCTGCTTCACACCACACCAGGGCTCCAGTAGCGGCCCGCTGCTCGGAACCCCCATAAAAATAGCCCATCCCATTATTCTCGGGGCTCTCAGGAGGCTGCAAGGTCTCCAGCATCATTACCAGGGCTAAGGATGGGACTCCTCTAGCAGACCCTCTTCTAGCCTCTTCCCTCCAATTATAGTTCAAAAACTCTCTTTTTAAATCATAAACCTTTGTTCTTATCGAGAACAAGATGAAAAGGCCAGATAGCAAGGAGGGCGGAAAAAAGAGAGGAAAATTTGTATAAAAATTGGAAAAGGGGAAAATTTCAATTATAAACCCCGAGCTAATTTGGTATGAGCAGCGACTACCATGCATGGTGATGGAGCTCCATTATGCAGTCATTTGGGCTCTTTCAAATTAGTTATGTTAATGTCCTGCGAGTGAATGTAAGACTTGGATGGGACAAGATTTCAGCAATTAATTTCTACAGTCAGTGGAAAGACAAGCAAATGTATTTTCCCTCTCTCAGGGAATTGGTGGTGGAGGGTCTGAGGTGGGGATAGTGCATTCTGGAGCAGGAAACAAGCTAAACATGAGCCCTAAATAAAGCCAGAACAATGGGAGCCAATGCCTCCTCATTCATTCAATTGACAATGTTTTGCAGCTTAAACCTGTTTTAGTAATTATGTTTGACATTTCCTTAATTAGTTTCATTTACAGCAAATCAATCCCTGCTGCTGTACGGCATCATTTATCATTTTAAAAAATTGCATAGCCAGTGCTGACTTTTTCTACTAAATTATACATTAAAAGTGTCAGGCTCGCTTGCTGCCTGGCATTATCTACGGCAAAAAGGTTTGTGGATGGACGGGGGTGGCATTAATCATCTGGCGGGCGCTGGCGAGGGTTGCTCCCGGTCGCCGGCAGGGGAGCCAAGCGGGGCTTCTCATTTTCAAAGCCGTCGCAACCGGGGCTCGGGCGACCTAGCTAACCTACGGGGAGAGGCAGAAAAAAATCAACGACCTCCAGCCCAAAACAGCCACAGCGTGTTTAGTGTTTACACACCCAGTTGAGGGAAAGGAGAGAGGAGAAACAGAAAAATGTACACAGGAGAGATGGAGCAGAATAGAAACACCGCATGTGGCTCAATGGAAGGGACACCAGCAATAGAAATACAGTCTGGGACATTATCCAAGAGTCAATGATTCATCTTATACAGGCTATTAATGAGGATCAATTATTATATAAAACCATTGAACATCCAAAACTACAGCATAGATACCATGTATTGACTTTCACATAATGCTCAGTATGTGACATTGATAATACCAGTTGACTTCTTAAGCAGGGAACAGAATCTGACCCAAATTCACTTTGGTCCAAGCTTTGCTGAAATGTTGTGTGTCGCATATGTAGGTTAAGATTGAATACCCAGATACATCCTGTGTTCCACAACTAAAACGGTCCTCCCTTCTTTTACATTTGAACCTGAAATCAAACTAAATATGAATGAATGACTTGATGCATGTTTTAAACACTGTGTAGGAACTAAACCAACTACCACTTCCTGTTGGCAAAACTAAATGGCCCCCGTACTTCACCGTGATTTGTTTGTTTGTAAACACTGACAAACGGAACGCTCCAACATCCGGCAAGCCAGCTAGAGGATAGAATAATTTGAGTGATGGCTCAGTTGTTAGAGCATGGAGCTTGAAATGCCAGGGTTGCAGGTTCAATTCCCACGAGGGACCAGTACAGAAAAAAAGGGAAAAAAATGTATGCACTCACTACTGTAAGTCACTCAATAAGGCCGTCTGCTAAATGACTAAAACTTCAATGTAAAATGTGTTCAGCCAAGTATGGCTTTACAAATCTTCCATTCAAGTGTTGAGACAGAAATGGGCAGGTATCAGACAGATCCTGTCATCAGAAGTGAAAATTACCTTGACATGTGAGTCTAGCTTTCTGCATGGAAAAACATCTATGTACGGGCGAGCACACATTCAATCGATCAAACTTATGTGATGGAAGTGTTTTCACGCTTTGACCCTTTCAGGTCAATTGTGTGTCCTCAGTGACACTACAGAGCCGGTCTAAGGAAGTGAATGTTCCAAGGCAGTGGACGTCTCCTGTTCCCTTCAAGAGAGTAACAGTGTTCCTCACTCCAGGGATTATACTGTCTAATTGTACCAGTATGCCTCTGCTTGATTCACAGGACTAACTAAGAAACATTTAAAATAACACTAAATGTTAGAGGCAATTGTTTTCCAACTTCCAATGTGGTGGGTGAGTTGAGCAGACGGAATCAGGGAATCAGGAGGAATAAACTAAGAGGGAGTCGAGCCAATTCACTGATCGCCTACAAAGCCCTGGAATTAATAGCTGCATCAAGATGTAAAGAGCAAAAAAGCTCTGGCTTTGCCCGTGTCCTTCAAGGGCAACACAAAAGAGAGACGGGCAACAAAGGGGCTGATGAAGTGGCTAATGCTCTGGCGTGTCCCAACATAAGCGACGGGAGGGGGTTGGGTGACTACATGGGCACGCCTCACTGCTCCCTCCCTCCACCTCGCCAGGGCTAAAGCACCGCCGCGTCGTCGTCGCGCTGGGCCCAGTCACCAGGGTCATTAGCCTGAGCACTGCCGGGCTTGAGCACAACAAGTAATTGTGGGGCTAGATCAATACAAAAAAAAATAGAACAATATTTTGTACTTGCTGGAAGACAGCACACTGCTTTCACAGTAAGTCCCAATCTGACGGTAGGAAGCATCAAATATCATTATTCCAGAATCTTCCTAATCAGCATATTAGTTTGCCATTAGGTAGCACGATATTCACTGAAGAACGTTCCTTTATAAAATAACAATTGTTTAAATAAGCACTAGCCACTTATCTCTCATAAAAATATAAAAATGTATATAAGTGATCCACTTGAACGCAGACCCCCCGTCGCCCACATCCTACTAACCACCACTATCAATTCCCCAAACAAAAGTACCCCTTTAAATGCAAAACATTTCCAGTATCAAGGTTTAGGATTCCTTTCGGGAATATGAGAGCCCCATGCGAAAATATGATGATGAATTCATGGGCCTGAAACTCTAGAGTCGTAGTTCTACATGGGCAAAACGAGAGAAGGGGGAAAATCATCTATTTGTAAGGCATACATTACCATTACTCTTGCATTGTGTCGCCACTTTTCATAATGACTGGGATAAGTGTCCTGCTGGAAAGGTGCGCTCTGACAATAGAGGAAGATATTACTTGGTTAAAAGCTTGGCTCCTGTGGGTAAAGAGCCTGAAGAATAAAGAGTATCCATCATGGCTAACGAGCTATAAGGATAGCACATCGCCTTTATAAATCACTAGATCTAGCTGTTTATTTTAATTCATTGGTGCCTCATTATAACTGAGCTATGCACCTTTTAGGTCTCAGTTGATTAGGAGTGCCATAGCTCAAAATGGCTTTTAATTCAGTGAAACACGCTTTGACCTTGTGCCGTAACCCTGAGTGAAACACACGGCGACTCCCACATTAATAATGATGCTACCTTTACGGGGCCGTTGCTCTGCTACTTACAATATGTATTATTAGTTACCAGTGACGGCACATTTATCAAACCAAATTCCCATTCGGTGTGAAACTGCTTAATTCTGGGTCCCTGTATACCTCCACTCTATTACCAGTTCTTTAGAAGGGGCCCAAATTAAACGCTGGGATGAAATGTCAGCATAATGGGAAGAAGATGCAGGTCGGATGGGATGCACACTTGATCATTCCCCAGTGGCCTTCCGGATCCAGCCAATGTGTCATCCTGAGGGGAAACTCACACGGACATCGAACTGTAGACCTTCACACCATGCACATTGAAGGTACACTTCTGAGCATATACTTTGTAACAAAATAAAAACTGCAACGTCCAGTCTTGTTGTAAGTTAACCTAGTTTAGATGAATGATGAAATGTTGAACTGGTAAAATGGTAAACCTGCCTTGGTAAAAATATTATATATATAATCATGACACTCATTACAATTATGTATTTTCTTATCACTCTGTTTGAAATATTATAAGTTGTCCCAGTATGTGGAATATAAAGGTGTGTGTGTCAATGGTATGTTACTCCTTTGGCTTAAATCACACACACACACACACACACACACACACACACACACACACACACACACACGCACGCACGCACACACGCACACACACACACACACACACACACACACACACACACACACACACACACACACACACACACACACACACACACACACACACACAGGTAGTGACAGAGCACAGGCAGCTGACTTGTCATTGTTCAGCCCTGTAGGACTGGGAGAGACTGATTACTTTTACTTTGACCAATCGGTTAAATGATTAGATGAATTAAAGGAGTGGGCATGAATGGCACGGCATCAGAACCGGGTCATTATGTCTATGGACCCGACACGACACTTTAACACATAGAGCAGTCAGTGGAGACAGATAAGATAGCATTATAGATCCATCAACAACAGGAGTAGATACAATCCCCTACAGTTGGAAGATACCTGTCCTCATGGGATCAATAGTGTTTACTGGATTGCAGCATATCAAGACATTGGGTAGAACACACTGAACATAATCTAACAGAAGTGGAGGGAGTGTGTTCCGCCAGTAGTCTGTAGAATACACTGGGAGTGAGGGGGGATCAATGCACATACATTTAGATTCATATAGTAGCTCTTCACAATGGGGAGAACATCAGTCAGCTCAACAATCATTTCAAATACCGGGGACGTGTTTTGTTGGATCTGAGAACAACCATTTCAGGCTAAAACAAACATGCTTCCTTCTAATATCACACAAACATACACCCTGGCACACATGAGCAAGTGACAACCGTGAGGCAGCACGGGGAGAAAGTGAGACATTATACGCATTCTATCAGATGTCGAATCAATTAGTCAAGAGCAGCTTCCAAGTCGGATACAACCCCTAGTCCTCCTGTCTCGTGGGAGAGGCCCAGGCAACCCACAAGATAGAACGGGATCCACACACAGAGAGTGAGAGAGAAAGATCCGTGGTCCTCTGCATATCATGTTTAATCCACCGAGTTTTCTGTTTAAACAACTAGCACACAGCTCAGACACCCATGCATACCCCACAAGACTCTCTTCACAGTCCCCAAGTCCAGAACAGACTACGCACAGTGCTTCATAGAGCCATGGAACTCTTTTCCACATCAAGTAACTGATGCAAGTAGTATAATGAGATTTTTTTTTCTTACAGATAAAAATGCACCTCTAAGGAACAGTGGGTACTGTGAAGAGACACACACACACAGGCACAGACACACGCATACACACACACATGATAACATACACAGTACGCACACATGTACATGGATTTTGTAGAAAGGTGGTAGTAGAGTAGTGGCCTGAGGGCACACACTTAATGTGTTGTGAAATTGTATAACTGCCTTACTCTTGCTGGACACCAGGAACAGTAGCTTCTGCATTGGCAGGAAGTAATGGAGATCCATAATAAATACAAATACAAATATCAGAGGGCCACAACGCTAGTGATAATCATGTGATGACATATTTCTACATCGCGCTACATAGTTCCTTTTGCATAACGAAACAGCACAACTGTAGCATCCATGCCCCTGTTGACAATAATTCGGTTTTAGAGGATGCATCGTTCCCACAAAGCCTTTAATCTTTTAATCTGTAGCATACAGCAAGTGTATACCCTAGTCACGTGACTACCTTTGATACAAAGGTAAAGAGGCAAAACAAAATGGAGACCCTTTCCCTCAGGATAAAAATAATCTAATCTGTTGTGTATGTACACAAATAACAGCCTTACACTTGAATAGCACCGATTTATTGTCCTTCCAAACTTATTAACGAAGAAATCTGTTTCCCTTCATCTTTTTGCTGTGAGCGAAGCCTCACGTTGTTTCTCTGCAGATGTACTCCACCTCATGTCTGCTTAGCAAATCTTCCTTAAACAGCTGGATTAAAGCAATTTGCACCCATGAGGAGAACACATCATTTAGAACTGAAGCAACTCGAGCTTTGAGTCCTTCTGCTTTCTCATTTATACACTTAGGTTCCATGAAACCAACAGTGCATGTATTTGATAGTCATTTCTAAGGACACAAAGCTTTTGGGGTCTGCGCAGAGAGAGCGAGAGATGGGGGCGGGGGGGCTCAGTTGAGCCCAGATACTATGCGGATGAGGACACAGGCATCCCACAATCCCCTCTGATCCCGCACCTCTCAACTTGCTGGGCTCCAGTGTGGTGACAGGGGTTGGCAGCGAAGAAGCAGAGTGAGGCAGGTGGGGTGGCGGGGCTCGGTCCCGCTCTGAGCTCTGATTCCACCACGTTAGATGGTGTGTGTTTGTGCCCTGGGGACCGGCTCTGCCTGTGTTTGGGTACTTTGTCAGATGACTCAGTCTGTGTGATTTATGAGCTCTGGAAAGGTTGCATTTCCAGCGTGTGTGGACGTCCGCATGGTAAATGGAGAAATTCTGAATTTATTAACATACAATGAATGATGATTAATGTTTTGGTATAGATCACGCTCTCTTTTAGATGTCTCTGCGCGGGGTGATATATGCGCCAATAAAAAGATATGTACGTACTCAAAACCACATTGTGTGAGTGTCTGCTGTTTTAAACACGTCCACTGTGTGTCTGTGTAATGACGGTGTTGGAGGGCTCTAGAGAGAGAGATTCAAATTAACTCTCCGGACATATACATACCGTATACATATACATTATCCTCCAACACAAAGTGAACCGTGCTTTTTGTGGTGCCAGTATCTTGCATAGTCAATGAGGAAATGGATAAATTAAGACCACTGTGTGTCGATAAAAAAAAGAAGCAATTTAAAGCTAGATCAGGATGCATTTACCGATCCATTCGTCAAAATACACGCCTTTAGTAACTCCACTATTCCATAACACATCTTGTGTCTCTCATCAGCTTTTTCAATATCTCTTCAAAAATGTTAGCGGCTCTGTGCAGTAGCACTGTGTTCACCCTAGGCCAATTACAGTCAATTAACCTTGGAGGTTAGAGCAGCAGTCTGTTGTCTACCTTCACTACTTGGGGTCAGCCTGTCAGGAAGACCAGGACACAGTTGCACAGGGAGGGTTCATACCCAGGGCCCTGAGCTTAGTGATGAGCTTGGAGGGCACTATAGTTTCTAAGGCTGAGCTGTGGTTGAATGCACAGCATTCTTATATTTCTCTTGTCCAGGTGAGATAGGGCAGTGTGCAGTGCAATGGTGATTGGGGACATTGTAGTGGGTCTAGGATGTCGAGCAAATTAGAGGTGATATGGTCCTTAACTAGCCTCCCAAACACTTCATGATGACAGAAGTGAGTGCTAATCAAATCCTCAAATCAAATTGTATTGGTAACATAACGTACACATGTTTATGGGCCGATAGTCATTTGGTTCCTGTTAGCGTCGCTTTCTTGGGTACAGGAACAATGGACATCTTGAACAAAGTGGGGACAACAGACCGGGATATGGCGAGATTGAATACGTTCGTAAACACTCCAGCCAGCTAGTCTGCACATGCTCTGAGGACGTGACTTGGGTGCCGTCTGGGCCGGCAGCCTTGCGAGGGTTAACACGCTTAAATGACTTACTCACGTTTGCCACGGATAATGAGCGTCTGGTGCCCACGTCCGCAGCTTGATGTTGTTTTCCTCGAAGCAGGCAAAGAAGGTGTTTAGCTCGTCCTGAAGCGAGGCTGGCTTTCCTTTTATAATCCACGATTGTCTGGAGTCCCTGCCATATACTGTACGTCTCATGTCTGAGCCGTTGAATTGCATCTCCACTTTGTCCCTGTACTGTCATTTTGCCCCCGATTGCCTAACAGAGGTTGTAGCTGATCTGTTTGTCCATGTTCCCAGTTACCTTGCAATGGTTAAATGCAGTGTTTCGCGCTTTCAGTTTCGCACAAATGCTGCTGTCTATCCAATTTTTTTTGTTTGGATAAGTTCTAATCATCACAGTTGGAACAATATCCTCTATGCACATCCTGATGAACCCTGTCACCGACTCAGTGTATACGTCGATACTATTCTCAGAGGCGACCCAGAACATTTCCCAGTCTGCATGATTAAAACAATCTTGAAGCATAGATTCCGATTGGTCAGACCAATGTTGAACAGTCCTTATCACTGGAGCTTCCTGTTTAAGTTTCTGCCTATAGGTGGGTAGAAGCATAATGGGGGTGTGATCAGATTTGGGGTGGGGGAAGGACTTGTAGCCATCCCGGAAGGGAGAGTAGCAATGATCCAGGGTCCGTGTCGCGCGAGTGGGACTGAAGATATGTTGATGGAATTTCGGGAGCATTTACCTTAGATTTCCTTTATTAAAGTTCCCAGCTACAATAAATACGGCCTCAGGATATGCGGTTTCCAGTTTGCAAATATTCCAGTGTAGTTCCTAGAGAGCCATTGCGGTGTCGGCTTGAGGGGGAATCTACACGGCAGTGACGATGACCGAAGAAAATTGTTTCAGGATGTAATGTGGTCGGCATTTGATGGTGAGGTATTGCAGATCGGGGAAACAAAAGGACTTAGTTCCTGTAATTTACCACGATCACACCATGAGTTGTTAAGCATGAAATAAACGCCTCCATGATGGACAGAGAACCCCACTGGCGGAATGGATAGGAACAATATATCCGGAGAGAGCCATGATTCAATAAAACAGAGTATGTGACAGAAAGATATGTCTCTCTGGAAGGAGATCCTCTGAATGTTAGCGAATAATATACTTGGAAGCGGTGGATGGTATGCACTAGGCCCCACTCGGACCTTCTCTGGCATCGGCTTTTTGGTGCAGCCCCCAGGATGAATAGAGCTGCCTCGGAATGTTCAAACAAAGGATCCAGGTCAGGGAAGTACAATTTCTGTTCCAATTTCTGGTGAGTTACCGCCAATCTAAAATCCCAAAGTTTTTTCCGGCTGTAGGTAATAATACCAAAACCGTTCTAAGCCTTCATTACCTTCATCCTCCTAATGCACTCTTCACTTAGAGATACAAACAGGCCTGGCAACACACACACTTCAAAATCCTACTGTGCTGCTCTGTTGCTAAAATAGTTTTTTCTTAGTTAAGAATAACCACAACAAATCAAACAGAGAATGAAAAACATTACACAACAAACAGGATTCCAACACTTCATTTTTTAATAGCATTTTGAAGGTTCTTTATATTGTTTGGTGATCTCCCTTTCCCTTTACAAATTCAACAGGAGATACAAGCGGCCACCCAACTCATACCACACACTTCCTTTAAAACCGAGGTATGCAACTCCATTCAACCGCAGGCCGAGTGGATGGTCGGGAGGCCGGGAACATAATGATAATCATTTGTACATTGCAAATTGACCACAACAAAGCCTAAAAATAAATTGTATTTTAAATGAACAATCATTTCATACCTTGATTAAAGTATGACCACATATACATGTATCTATTTTTTGGTGGAAATACATGGGAACAGATTTCCTAAATTAAACAGAAAAATATTTTGTTGCTGACCCCTGCTTTGAAAGATGAGTGCCATTTTAGACTGAGCTCTATTGGGGAAAGTATACCTAAAGTCTTCTACCTTTAACTGAAACATTCCCCTCTTCCTGCTTCAGGGCTTTCAGAACGGAGAGCTCTGGGACTGGGGTTGTGGGGGAGGAGACTGGGGCAGGAGATATGATGCAGAAGAGTGAAAGAGAGAGGTAACCCAAGCATAAAATAACTTCAATCTAACATCCTCTCAGTGGGCGTCAGGAAGCAAATAGCAATTCTACTATCACCCAGCACCCCTCACTGACCCATGGAGAAGAGGATCACGGGAGAGCGTTAGGCGGGCAAGGGATGAGACAAACCCACTTCAATTAAGCCTTGGTGCTGCCTCGTCATCACTACAGATAAGGTGTCAGAGAGTTCACTGGGGATAGATCATGATTTCACACACCCAGGCAACACTGATTCAAGGCCCTACCTGCTACCTTTTTTTGTCTTTCTTTTCCAAGATGCTTAAACGATTACAATGCTTTTATTTCCAAGGTTTTCCCAGATGCTAAACTATTACGATGCTGGTATTTCCAAGGCTTGGTGAATAGGGTCACCAACCCCATGCGTCCCTCCCACAGGGATAGAGGACTCTGGGATAGATCAACTCCTTATCGAATTTGTGCATAGCGGTGAGCCACCCGGCACACCTGGAAATTACATTTAAAGGTCAAAGAGACATGTAGGGCTGTTATTAGGGCCACTTCAGTCTCACGCTGCACATTACAGAGCTATATTGGATAGCCAGGGGAACACATTACAGAGATATACGGGAAAGCTAGGGGAACACATTACAAAGCTATATGGGATAGCTAGGGGAACACATTACAGAGATATATGGGATAGCTAGGGGAACACTTACAGAGATATACGGGAAAGCTAGGGGAACACATTACAAAGCTATATGGGATAGCTAGGGTAACACTTTACAGAGCTATATTGGATAGCCAGGGGAACACATTACAGAGATATACGGGAAAGCTAGGGGAACACATTACAAAGCTATATGGGATAGCTAGGGGAACACTTACAGAGATATACGGGATAGCTAGGGGAACACATTACAGAGCTATATGGGATAGCTAGGGGAACACTTACAGAGATATACGGGAAAGCTAGGGGAACACATTACAAAGCTATATGGGATAGCTAGGGGAACACATTACAAAGCTATATGGGATAGCTAGGGGAACACTTACAGAGATATACGGGATAGCTAGGGGAACACATTACAGAGCTATATGGGATAGCTAGGGGAACACTTACAGAGATATACGGGATAGCTAGGGGAACACATTACAGAGCTATATGGGATAGCTAGGGTAACACTTTACAGAGCTATATTGGATAGCCAGGGGAACACATTACAGAGATATACGGGAAAGCTAGGGGAACACATTACAAAGCTATATGGGATAGCTAGGGGAACACTTACAGAGATATACGGGATAGCTAGGGGAACACATTACAGAGCTATATGGGATAGCTAGGGGAACACTTACAGAGATATATGGGAAAGCTAGGGGAACACATTACAAAGCTATATGGGATAGCTAGGGGAACACTTTACAGAGCTATATTGGATAGCCTGTGGAGTCTCATCACAAAGCATTTACAACTACAAGAAAGACAGGGAGAGCAAAACAGAGAGACACTGTAAACGAGATGCTTTCAGGGAGAGAGAAATGCCTTAAAACAGTGCTAAATTGCCAAGTTTCTTTGCTCTAACCAACAATAAACTCAGGTTGCTTCACCCTAACCATCAGTCAACTCAGGTTACTTCACTCTAATCTCCAATCAACTCAGGTTGCTTCACTCTAACCACCAATCAACTCAGGTTGCTTCACTCTAACCACCAATCAACTCAGGTTGCTTCACTCTCACCACCAATCAACTCAGCTTGCTTCACTCTAACCACCAATCAACTCAGGTTGCTTCACTCTAAGCACCAATCAACTCAGGTTGCTTCACTCTAACCACCAATCAACTCAGGTTGCTTCACTCTCACCACCAATCAACTCAGCTTGCTTCACTCTAACCACCAATCAACTCAGGTTGCTTCACTCTAATCACCAATCAACTCAGGTTGCTTCACTCTAACCACCAATCAACTCAGGTTGCTTCACTCTCACCACCAATCAACTTAGCTTGCTTCACTCTAACCACCAATCAACTCAGGTTGCTTCACTCTAAGCACCAATCAACTCAGCTTGCTTCACTCTAACCAACAATAAACTCAGGTTGCTTCACTCTAACCACCAATCAACTCAGGTTGCTTCACTCTAACCACCAATTAACTCAGGTTGCTTCGCTCATTGTGTTCGTCAAAGAAACACTTTTTCTCAATGCATCATATCATTCAAGCTCAACCACTGCAGTCAGCAAAATGTGCAATCTTTTGTGAAATATGTATTATTTTGAGGTGGGGCTAAGGGAGGGGTTGAGAGGAGGGGTGCGGGGCCACAGCAAGCAGCCTGATGTTGGGGGACCCTGTGATGCTAGCGCCCGGCCCTGCCAAGGCTTTCCAGGAGACATCTCTCTCGCTGTGAGATTTACATTAACATAATATCAGATTTTTCATCTCATAGGCCAATTGTGAAATAAAGCGCCATCCTTTTTTTCCCAAGCAGGCAGGCAGGCAGGCATCCCGAGATAGAAGCCGCTTTTCCCTCCTCCTGCGAGCTCGGCTTGGGAGATACAAGCTGGATTTGGCCAGCATCCTCATCTCTTCCCCAACACGGGGCTGGTGTCAGGGAGCCAACTTTCTCAGCCCAGCTCCACTGATTAGCATAGGCAGATTATTAGCTAGGCATCTCCTGCAACAACACACTGATGCTGCTGCTGCTGCTGCTGCTTCTTTTCATCACGTTTTGTCCCATACATATCTAATCACCCTGCCAAGAAAATGTTAGGAAATTAACTATCCAAGCCTTGAGCGTATAGGAGGAACATTGTAGAGGACGGTGTTGATGGGAGTGTATTATTGCTTATTATGTGGAGATATCACATACTGGAAAAGTCTGTCTGTCTCTCTCTCTCTCTCTCTCTCGTTCCCCACACACTAACACCCAGCATCTGATGCCTCTCCTTTTCTCCCCACGCCAGAAATGTGCCTTCATGCCTCCTCCCCTCCCCCCTCTCTCTCTCTCTCTCTCTCTCACACACACACTTCCTCTTTCCCTCTCTCTCACTCTCCCTTTCCTCCATCTCGCTCTCCCTCTCTCTAGAGCTTTGCATTTGAAATTGAACAGACAGGCAGCCAATTTATCATCGGCTGACACCTGTCATGTCCAAGGCCTTACCACTGGGACCTACAGTAGGCAGTACATTTATCCCTTTGTTGTCGGTAAGGACCTAGACAATACCAGGGGCTATTAAAAAGGGGGGGAGAGGGGGAATGAAAAAAGGTGAGAGCATAGAACCAGAAAACGTCTGCTTGGATTGTATACACCTGCTGTTTTTTCCTCTGGAAAGGTGAGGCACCCCAGTGAGGTTGGAGCAGTGGCCCCCAACAATCAGCTGTCTGGAGAGAAGACTCCAGGAGTTTCATGTCGGAATGCAAAGCTAAGAGAAACTTGAAGTAGGTCAAGGGGAGCTCCCACCTAGGATGGGATGGGATGGGATGGGATGGGATGGGATCAGACATTTTTTGTGCTGCCGTTGAAAATTGAGTTTTGATAGTTCAGCAGAAAACAATGCTCAAATAGGACTAGGCAAATTTACTATGCGCCCTATCAAGAGATTTGGAGGTGGGAAGTCCTAATATTCTCTCTCAAACATTTCTGCACTCTCTAGAACAGGCCTGGGCAATTATTTTCCATGGAGGACCACATTGGAATATATTTTTTCCATTGCAGGCCAGAACTGGGGCGGCAGGGTAGCCTAGTGGTTAGAGTGTTGGACTAGTAACCGAAAGGTTGGAAGTTCGAATCCCCGAGCTGACATGGTACAAATCTGTCATTCTACCCCTGAACAGGCAGTTAACCCACTGTTCGTAGGCCGTCATTGAAAATAAGAATTTGTTCTTAACTGCCTTGTAAAATAAATAAAAAATATTACAGGATTATGCATAATGTGAATGACTGTAAATATATCTACTGTAAATCACATCCAGGTATGCTACTTATTTTACTTTTTTAACATGCACAGAGATAAACCACATCCATGTTCTCCTTTTGGTAGGTCATTTCATCATTATACATGCAATGCACTACACGGGGGGAAAAGTACACATTCAGCACCACGGACAGAACTCTCTCATGAAAGAGAGAGAGCTCAACATTACATTTAAACTACTCAATCAGTGTGAGGAGTGAAGTCTCTGATGGGCATTGACTAGAACACTGAAGTCAGGTATAGGTTCTGACGTCGCTATGCACTAGGAATGCTGAGAGTCAGTAAGAGAAGATCTGTTCACATACACCACCGTTTAAACGTTTGGGGTCATTTAGAAAAATCCTTGTTTTTCATTCAAATAACCTCAAATTGATCAGAAATACAGTATAGTAACTGTTAATGTTGTATATGACTATTGTAGCTGATGGAATATCTATATAGGCGTACAGAGTTGACTCGATGCAGTGCCTTAGACCACTGTGCCACTCAGGAGGCCCCAGCTACTTGATCTTGTGTCCTTTTCAAAAGGACAATGTTTTTTTCCTGTCAAGTTTGCAAGCAGGTCGATGGCACAGTCCCAGGGGCGATGAGGAGGAAGACAGGGGTGTGGGTCTTGGAGAATACCTCCCGCAGGTCCTGGTATACCTCCGGGATGTTGGGCTGAAGGGCAACCACAGGACTCTCAACCGATGTGGAACCACAGGGGATGGGGAAGTAGGTCCTCCGGCATTCTGGTGACCAGTCTGTGATTCTCATCCTCGACCATGAGATGGTGGGGTTATGGCGTTAGCTCCCATCTGGTGCATAAAGTAGAGGGAGCACTGAAGTAGGAAGCCACGCCATTTAGATGATGTGCCGTAATATTTATCTGGGAGGGACAAACAGGCATCGCTGACCTGAGCGGGTTGCTGAATGGGATGGTGTGCTGGCTCGACTGGTTGTAGAGTGTCCTCCGCTAGTTTAGGCAATGCCTCCCGGGTGTGTTTGAGACGTAGCACACTGCAAACAACCTCTTCCATAGCCGTCCCAAGTTCCAGCTTCTCATGGTGTTGATGTAGAAGTTATCCCTGCCCGTCGACCGTCTGAGGAGCGGAAGTAGACGTAACAATTGTTACCCAGAAATCATTTGATACCGAGATAAAAACGTCTACATGGGACATTCAAGGTGCTCAGGAAGCTACACCAAAACAACATGAGTAATACTCTAATGGAATCAGTCACGAGCGATGAAAGGGTAAGGAATGTCTAAAGAGCAGTACAGAAAGCCTTTAGCAGTTAATGACATTATTACAGATTCCTTCTCTTTGAACCAGGACTTTAAAGAACAGAAATCCCTTATCATTACCATGTATGGAGAGGACCGTGCTTGATACAAATGTCATTTAAAAGTATGTATATTATTCTGCTAATGTGGACACGGTGAAGATAAGGAGTGAGGGGAGGCAAGCTAATGAGATCAGCTGTGTGCAACTATGTGTGTGTACGTGTGTATATGTGTATGTGTGCGTGTGTGTGTGTGTGCATGCCATGAGGTCATTACTTGATCATGTACACTTCACAAGAGATACACTACATGGCCAAAAGTACACCTGCTCGTCTAATATTTTCTTCCAAAATCATGGCATTAATATGGAATTGGTCCCCCCTTTGCTGCTATAACAGCCTCCACTCTTCTGGGAAGGCTTTCCACTAGATGTAGATCATTGCTACGGGGACTTATTTTCATTCAGCCACAAGAAACATTAGTGAGGTCGGGCACTGATGTTAGGCAATTAGGCATGGCTCGCAGTCAGCGTTCCAATTCATCCTAAAGGTGTTAGATGGGGTTGAGGTCAGGGCTCTGTGCAGGCCAGTCAAGTTCTTCCACACTGATCTTGACAAACCATGGACCTCGCTTTGTGCACGGGG
Organism: Oncorhynchus gorbuscha; assembly: GCF_021184085.1. Lineage (NCBI taxonomy): Eukaryota > Metazoa > Chordata > Actinopteri > Salmoniformes > Salmonidae > Oncorhynchus > Oncorhynchus gorbuscha. The sequence goes on from NC_060176.1 coordinate 72,758,868, forward strand.
GCATTGTCATGCTGAAACAGGAAAGGGTCTTCCCCAAACTGTTGCCACAACTTTGCAAGCACAGAATCGTCTAGAATATGATTGTACACTGTAGCGTCAAGATTTCCCTTCACTGGAACTAAGGGGCCTGAACCATGAAAAACAGCTCCAGACCATTATTCCTCCTCCATCAAACTTTACAGTTGACACTATGCATCAGGGCAGGTAGTGTTGTCCTGGCATCCAGCAAACATAGATTTTTCTGTCAGACTGCCAGATGTTGAAGTGTGATTCATCACTCCAGAGAATGTGTTTCCACTGCTTCAGTCCAATGGTGCAAGCTTTACACCACTCCAGCCGATGTTTGGCATTGCACATGGTGATCTTAGGCCTGTGTGCAGCTGCTCGGCCATGGAAACTAATTTCATGAAGCTCCTGACGAACAGTTATTGTGCTGATGTTGCTTCCAGAGGCAGTTTGTAACTTGGTAGTGAGTGTTGCAACCGAGGACAGACGGTTTTTACACGTTACATGCTTCAGCACTTGGCGGTCCCGTTTTGTGAGCTTGTGTGGCCTACCACTTCACGGCTGAGCCGTTGTTGCTCCTAGACGTTTCCGCTTCACAATAACAGCACTTACAGTTGACTATGGCAGCTCTAGCAGGGCACAAATTTGACGAACTGACTTGTTGGAAAGGTGGCATCCTACGACAGTGCTATGTATCAGAATGAGGTATATCCTTGGCCTATAAGAGCATATCTGAAACCCATTGAGGACATGCATTATTCAGTAGCAAATTACCTTTAACAAAGAACCTCTGGAAGCCATTTTGTTTGCAGAAGTAATTAACAAGTAGTTATGCATGGGAGACAACTAATGGAAGGTCAAGTGCTCATCAACTACCCTTTCTTCCATTGGGTCACAGCTGTTCCCAGTCCTTTCAAGCTCGGTCCGTCTGTCCGGCTGAGGAGTGGGACGGAGGCAGGGGAAAAGGTGAGAGGACACATACCTCTGTGATATATTATGGGATACGCATAGGCCTAGACCCAGTCCTTGGTAACGGTCATACAGAAGTAGAAGACAAGTAACTGAGAATTCTGGATTTCCTGCTTATTCCTTTAAGGTTCTGGTAATCTTCCAAGCAGGATTTCTGGAAAACCATAGCATTCTTGGAAAGTTGCCAAAATTGTGTGACTCAACATTGAAGAATTGAGTAACGGGAACATGGACAGTGGACATGGACATGAGCCTTGGGTCTCCCTGACTAGCGTGAATGCCTTTGCTATGGAAAAGCGGACTTTCTCATGTTGAGATGTGTGTTGCGTAATTAAAATGGAATCAAATGGACGTCTCAAAATGAAGGGCTACTCGAACAACGAGTTGCATCAGTCTCGTGTTGCTAGATTCATAGGCATTCATGCCATCCCTCCAGTGTGTGTAGCTGTTTAGTGAGACATAGCCTAATGTATTTGCTTAGAGAACTTTTTTTTTTTTAAAACAGGCTTCTATTGAATGTTGAATTATTCCCTATCTTAAAGGTACAGTGCGCACGCACGCACGCACGCACGCACGCACGCACGCACGCACACACACACACACACACACACACACACACACACACACACACACACACACACACACACACACACACACACACACACACACACACACCTATGAAATAAGGCAACAAAGCAGATCACGGTGCATTTTCTTTGTAACACCACATCACCTTTGTTCATCCTTCATCAACCCTCCGCCCCCAGTGTTACCCCCTATTCCCTATTTAAGCCCTGTCTAGTAGGTTCGTGTCAAACACTGTGCCACTCTACTGCTCTCTGTGTTTCACAGCCCTTCTCCTGAGATGACACCTAACACTCTCTTATCACAAACACACACAGATGATGTGCCCATGGAGGGTTAGATCTCTACAGCACTCAGCTAACCTCCATGACAGTGGCGCCATTTAATTGTCATACCCACTGAACTCTGCCACACTCTGGCACACAGTGGCACTCTAGCGAATGAGTTGCCAGGGGTGAGTGGCAAAGGCAGCCTGTCTGTGCCAGTTGCCTGACAACAGTAGACCATTGGGACTGGAGAAGTTTGATTTGATGGCTTTTCCTGTTAATTAGGGATTGGAGGTGAGTCCGGGTGTGGAAATCGGCATTTAAATAGAAGAAAATAAGGTTATGTATGACTAAATGTTAAAGGTAAAGACTTAGCTTGAAAAGTTGTACTCTACTGTATACAGGATCTTATCTGACCAGCATTATAATCAATCATGTAACACAACAGACTCAATTGAATTGTTACTTACAGTGGTTAGAATCTGGGGCAAAGGTCCCTTTTTATTTATTTCCTGGTTAATTAGTGACACATAAGCTAGAATTTCAGTGACATTGCCCCCTAGTGGAGTGGAGATCTTCAGCAGAAATCTACAGAGGGAGGCAATCAATGTTCTCCTTTGTTACTTGAATCAGGTTTGTCTATGCATGAAGAGAGGCTTGTCATTTAAAAAAATCTCTAAATATTCAGTGACGAGGAGGGGATGGAGAAGATGAATCACAGAGAGAGGGAGAGAGAGAGAGAGAGAGAGAGAGAGAGAGAGAGAGAGAGAGAGAGAGAGAGAGAGAGAGAGAGAGAGAGAGAGAGAGAGAGAGAGAGAGAGAGAGAGAGAGAGAGAGAGAGAGAGAGAGAGAGAGAGAGAGAGAGAGAGAGAGAGAGAGAGAGAGAGAGAGAGAGAGAGAGAGAGAGAGGCAGGGGGGTAGGTGATTTGTGATGTCAGGTCTGATCTGAAAGGGCTAATTTGAGACGGTTAGGAAGTGAGCCGTCTCTCCCACGCAGGGCTTCTCCTCTCTCCCCTTCTTCCCGTCAGCTCTAACAGTCCCTGGTGGGAGGGACGCAGGGCCCTGGTGGGAGGGACGCAGGGCCTTTTTACTGTAGAGGGGGACTCTTAAATACATCCAGTGCTGGGCTGGCTCAACGGGCGCACCGTGACCCGGCTATTTCTGATTTACTGTGGACGCGCCACCCTCCATCTCCTTTTACAGCTGGCTGGGACGCAAGCACAGGACGATACGTCAAGAAGCCCAAGGTCAAGCCCACAGCCAATGAGACGAGCTCTGCACACCGACGAGCTCTCTCCCTCCCTCCTTCCCTCTCTTTGACACTTTCGAGAAGCACCTCACCTGACAGACAGAGCTGTCACAAACACTGTCAACAGAGGAGAAATGTAAACTTTCTGTTGTGCTGACGGGTTGAAAGTTGCCTAGAGTTACAGTAGAAATGACAATACCTGTATACAGTTATCAGGTAGGCTGAACTTGATAGTTAGACAGGAAAGTAAGAACATCAGCCTCTACTTTTGCCAAAGCAGCTGCTCCTATGCAGGGGGTGTATTGTAAAAATAACTCTGCTTTTCAGGGTTGATTGTACCACACTATGCAAACGTTACTTCTATGGCCCAATTTAATACCTATGATAGTCCCTGGATATTGACAAATATTTACATTAAGGATTTGCACTGGCATATTTTTAAAAGGTGCAGACAAACAACAAATCAATAGAAAATTGCATAAAAGCAAACGTAACATGGTAAAAACAAAATGAACCAGAATATTCCAACCGGAGAGAAAGAGAGAGATGAGCACAGGGTAAGAGGCAAGGGGTCGAGGGGGAGAGGCTGCGAGGTGACAAGGGGGAGAGGCGGCAAGGGGGCGAGGGGGCGAGGGGGACAGAGGGCGAGGGGGCGAGGCTGAGAGAGGGCGAGGGTGCGAGAGCGAGGGAGCCCTGCTACCAGTCTGTTGACAGGATGGAGAGCAGGCAGCAGATAACTTTAATCATTGAAATGTATTTCCCTCATGCTCAGCCAGAGAATTGTTCGCCGGTCAGACCTGCTGGGGCGACACAAATGAATCTTGGCAGAGGTGTGGACCAAAGCGGGCGTAAGGTTACGCCATGTAGATGATTTGAGTCGCGAGTATTTCTAAGGGAGCTGCCATGTCCCACAGCGCCAGTGTCACAGCCAGATGATGGGGGACACTGAACAATGACACAGGCAAGACTGGTGCTCTGCTCTCTCACTGTCTCTAACACACACAGAGAGAGAGAGAGAGAGAGAGAATGAGAGAGAATGAGAGAGAATGAGAGAGAGACAGAGAGAGAGAGAGAGAGAGAGAGAGAGAGAGAGAGAGAGAGAGAGAGAGAGAGAGAGAGAGAGAGGGGTATCATAGCAACAGACAGCCGTATTGCATCTCCTGCATGGTACACTATGTACCACACAGTGACATAAGGACGACAACACTCACAGTGACATTAGGACGACAACACTCACAGTGACATTAGGACGACAACACTCACAGTGACATTAGGACTACAACACTCACAGTGACATTAGGACTACAACACTCACAGTGACATTAGGACTACAGCACTCATAGTGACAGCAGGACTACAACACTCACAGTGACATTAGGACGACAACACTCACAGTGATATTAGGACTACAACACTCACAGTGACATTAGGACTACAACACTCACAGTGACATTAGGACTACAACACTCACAGTGACATTAGGACTACAACACTCACAGTGACAGCAGGACAACAACACTCACAGTGACATTAGGACTACAGCACTCACAGTGACATTAGGACTACAACACTCACAGTGACATTAGGACTACAACACTCACAGTGACATTAGGACTACAACACTCACAGTGACATTAGGACGACAACACTCACAGTGACATTAGGACTACAACACTCACAGTGACATTAGGACTACAACACTCACAGTGACATTAGGACTACAACACTCACAGTGACATTAGGACGACAACACTCACAGTGACATTAGGACTACAACACTCACAGTGACATTAGGACTACAACACTCACAGTGACATTAGGACTACAGCACTCACAGTGACAGCAGGATGACAACACTCACAGTGACATTAGGACTACAGCACTCATAGTGAGTCTGCAACTCACACTGTTGCAACATCAATAATATAACATCAATAGCTGTATATTAAATGCACAGTAATCGGTTTCTGCACTGTGCTTATTGCATCTACTTATTGCTATTAATTCATTATAAATATAAAAAACAAATGGCTTTGTATTGTTTACAATGTATTCATAATACACTAGAAAATCAAGTCTGAATCCAGACTGCTCTTGGAATACAATTTCTGTTTAAAGACACTTTATCAAAGCAAATGAATTACTTTCTTTACTTTATTGTTTGTCAAATTATGGCCTATAGTCTACTTCTCAGAGTCCTGTATGTTTCTGAACTAACCTTATTGAAATCATATCTCTTAAATAGACATTGTGGATGCTTATAACAGTACTATGTCTGACCACACAAGGCCCTGACCAGCACAATAAAGGGGCCCATAGAGACAATGGGCCTAGTGCCCAGCAACAGGGTGAACTCAGGGCCACCTACCCCCTGAGGCCCTGTACCTGAGACCTGAGACCTGAAGCATGGGGCCTGGAGGCTGAGACCTGAGACCTGAAGCCTGGGGCCTAGTGGCTGAGACCTGAAGCCTGGGGCCTAGTGGCTGAGACCTGAAGCCTGGGGCCTGGAGGCTGAGACCTGAAGCCTGGGGCCTGGTGGCTGAGACCTGAGACCTGAAGCCTGGGGCCTGGTGGCTGAGACCTGAGACCTGAAGCCTGGGGCCTGGAGGCCGAGACCTGAGACCTGAAGCCTGAAGCCTGGGGCCTGGAGGCTGAGACCCTGAAGCCTGGGGCCTGGAGGCTGAGACCTGAAGCCTGGGGCCTGGTGGCTGAGACCTGAAGCCTGGAGCCTGGAGGCTGACACCTGAGGCTGAAGCCTGGGGCCTGGTGGCTGAGACCTGAGGCTGGGGCCTGGAGGCTGAGACCTGAGGCTGAAGCCTGGGGCCTGGTGGCTGAGACCGAAGCCTGGGGCCTGGAGGCTGAGAATCCTGAGGCCTGAAGCCAGGGGCCTGGAGGCTGAGACCTGAAGCCTGAAGCCTGGGGCCTGGTGGCTGAACCTGAGACCTGAAGACTGGGGCCTGGAGGCTGAGACCTGAGGCTGAAGCCTGGGGCCTGGTGGCTGAGACCTGAAGCCTGGGGCCTGGAGGCTGAGAATCCTGAGGCCTGAAGCCAGGGGCCTGGAGGCTGAGACCTGAAGCCTGAAGCCTGGGGCCTGGTGGCTGAGACCTGAGGCCTGAAGCCTGAAGCCTGGGGCCTGGAGGCTGAGACCTGAAGCCTGAAGCATGGGGCCTGGTGGCTGAACCTGAGACCTGAAGACTGGGGCCTGGAGGCTGAGACCTGAGGCCTGAAGCCTGGGGCCTGGAGGATGAGACCTGAGGCCTGAAGCCTGGGGCCTGGTGGCTGAGACCTGAGACCTGAAGTATGGGGCCTGGAGGCTGAGACCTGAAACCTGGGCCTGGTGGCTAAAACCTGAGACCTGAAACCTGGGGCCTGGTGGCTGAAACCTGAGACCTGAAACCTGGGGCCTGGTGGCTGAAACCTGAGACCTGAAACCTGGGGCCTGGTGGCTGAAACCTGAGACCTGAAGAATGGGGCCTGGTGGCTGAGACCTGAGACCCGAAGCCTCGGCCCTGGAGGCTGAGAATAGAGATCTGAAGCCTGGTGCCTAGAGGCTAAAACCTGAGACCTGAAACCTGGGGCCTGGTGGCTGAAACCTGAGACCTGAAACCTGGGGCCTGGTGGCTGAAACCTGAGACCTGAAACCTGGGGCCTGGTGGCTGAAACCTGAGACCTGAAGAATGGGGCCTGGTGGCTGAGACCTGAGACCCGAAGCCTCGGCCCTGGAGGCTGAGAATAGAGATCTGAAGCCTGGTGCCTAGAGGCTGAGACCTGAGACCTGAAGCCTGGGGCTTGGTGGCTGAGACCTGAGACCTGAAGCCTGGGGCTTGGTGGCTGAGACCTGAGACCTGAAGCCTGGGACCTGGAGGCTGAGACCTGAAGCCTTGGGCCCGGAGGCTGAGACCTGAAGCCTGGGGCCTGGAGGCTGAGACCTGAAGCCTGAAGCCTGGGGCCTGGTGGCTGAACCTGAGACCTGAAGACTGGGGCCTGGAGGCTGAGACCTGAGGCTGAAGCCTGGGGCCTGGTGGCTGAGACCTGAAGCCAGGGGCCTGGAGGCTGAGGCCTGAAGCCTGAAGCCTGGGGCCTGGTGGCTGAGACCTGAGGCCTGAAGCCTGAAGCCTGGGGCCTGGAGGCTGAGACCTAAAGCCTGAAGCATGGGGCCTGGTGGCTGAACCTGAGACCTGAAGACTGGGGCCTGGAGGCTGAGACCTGAGGCCTGAAGCCTGGGTCCTGGAGGATGAGACCTGAGGCCTGAAGCCTGGGACCTGGAGGCTGAGACCTGAAGCCTTGGGCCCGGAGGCTGAGACCTGAAGCCTGGGGCCTGGAGGCTGAGACCTGAGACCTCAAGTCTGGGGCCTGGAGGCTGAGACCTGAAGCCTGGGGCCTGGAGGCTGAGATCTGAAGCATGGGGCCTTGAGGCTGAGACCTGAAGCCTGGGGCCTTGAGGCTGAGACCTGAAGCCTGGGGCCTGGAGGCTGAGACCTGAAGCCTGGGGCCTGGAGGCTGCATGGAGCCCAGCCTCTTCTAAGCCAACCTGACTTAAAACACAACCTGTGTGGGTGTGGTCTGCACCCTAAACCCAACCTCTCCCTGCGCCAAAGCCCTAATGAGCCACTCATATAAAACCTGCCGCCATCTTTCCACATAATAAGACTAGCTCACTCTTCTTTTTTTCTAAGACAATGAAAAGACAGCTAAGTGTGGCGTAGGGCGCGGATATTTGATGTCTGATGCTGGCGGCAGTATTAGGGAAGTTTGCTATGAGTGCTGAGGCGATAATATGTTCATAATGGTATACAGCCTGGTGACAACATTACTGACCAGACCCAGAACACAAGAATTACTCAGGAGGCTTTGTGTGTGTGTGTGTGTGTGTGTGTGTGTGTGTGTGTGTGTGTGTGTGTGTGTGTGTGTGTGTGTGTGTGTGTGTGTGTGTGTGTGTGTGTGTGTGTGTGTGTGTGTGTGTGTGTGTGTGTGTGTGTGTGTGTGTGTGTGTGTGTGTGTGTGTGTGTGTGTGTTGTAGGGAAGATGGGACTAAAAAGTGAGATATCGCTCAGCAAAAAAAGAAGAAGAAGAATGGAGAGAACGGGGGAGGGAGACAGTGAAAAGACGGATGACGCGTGTCGCCATTAGATGACGTTGGCTTGACAACGCCATGGCAACATGCAGGACACTGACATGAAGCTTATGATAAAGACTTGAGTTAGGCTGACGTTGCTCTGTCTTTCCCTACACATTTATTCTCCCCTCATTCTTTATGGTGCCGTGAACAGCTGCTTTGTTAGGCTATGCAATCCTATACCACCTTTACCCAGTCTGATTCAGAAAACATGTTACATTACAAAGAATTCTCAGAAAATGCTCGATTAATTTAATATTGAAACTGTAATTCAGGTAAATTCAAACTACAGATAAATTCAAAGTACAGTAAATGCCATGAAAATTATAGGCTATCTTTGTGGATTATATTACTATTATTGTGAATATATTAATTACATTTATGTAAGTGAACTGCTTGTAATTTTAACAAAATAAAAACGTTGCATTCTATTCAGTTGAATATATATTCTAATATAACATTATTGCATTGTTGATAATTACTTATAGAAACAGAGGTTTTATTCTGCAGGGGAGAATCTGAACTGCATCAGGATAAATTCAATGTAAACTAATCTTCCCCTTCCATTAAATTAGGATAATTCTGAATTACAATGAAAAATCATTAGCCCACAAAAACAAATGTTACACTTTCTAATAACTTTCATGAGTAAGCCATCACAAATGCTCATAAATGTTTATAAATGTGTTAATGCAAATGTCATGAATTGTAATGCTTATAGAAATGTATAAAAATAATGAAATGCTAATGTATTAATTGTCTACACACTATTTATAAATAGTTTAATTAATTAATTAATTAATTTAACGAAAGTTATTATCAAGTCTTACTCACACAAATGTTATATTTATGAAATGTAATCTGAGTTTGAATTTGTCCCCATTACATCAATAGTCTAAAATAGTTGACGTAGGCAACCCTCACCATTCATTCATCTATTTCTAAGTATTACATACTTACACAGAGAATTAGACCTACTGCAAAAACACACCTGGGGTGGGTTATTAAATGCCTTACCTGGGGTGGGTTATAAATGCCTTATCTGGGGTGGGTTATTAAATGCCTTACCTGGGGTGGGTTATTAAATGCCTTACCTGGGGTGGGTTATAAATGCCTTATCTGGGGTGGGTTATTAAATGCTTTATCTGGGGTGGGTTATTAAATGTCTTGCCTGGGGTGGGTTATTAAATGCCTTGCCTGGGGTGGGTTATTAAATGCCTTACCTGGGGTGGGTTATTAAATGCCTTACCTGGGGTGGGTTATTAAATGCCTTACCTGGGGTGGGTTATTAAATGCCTTGCCTGGGGTGGGTTATTAAATGCCTTACCTGGGGTGGGTTATTAAATGCCTTACCTGGGGTGGGTTATTAAATGCCTTGCCTGGGGTGGGTTATTAAATGCCTTACCTGGGGTGGGTTATTCCCTATATAGGTAGGCTACTGTGTGTGAGCAATACATAAAAGCTTGTCTGTCATAATAGGCTACAGATTATTAGAAGGAACAGCTCATGATAATTGACTCAAATTGTAATATTTTATATGCCCAACAACATAAAATGGACCTATCAGGTAAAGGTGTCCTTTATAGATGAAATTGGCTGCCATTTAGGAACATCTACCATCAAGAATTCAGTCCCATAGTGTAAAGCTAAAACAAGAGAAACATTAACCGGATAGCATTTTCACTGGAAAGCCTTTCTTACAATGACCACGGCTTCTCTTCATTCCTCAATTTATCACACAAGGAAATTGTATATTTGATTGTGTTTGCAAATATAATGTTAGAGATTCTTAAATTTGAGAAACACAATATTGGTACGGAAAAATATGTTGAGAAAAATAGTTTTAAGGAGTTAGATGGAATTGTGTTATTGTTACTTTGCTACGTACTTTAAAACAACGACACCGAATGTATCACTTCATATTTCTCTTTCCATTGATGACTACCTCAGAACACAGGAGTCATTCTGTGGAACATTGCTGCCCCCTAGTGTTTACAGATATATTTATTGAACCATAAATAACCAAACACCTGATCAGAACAACCTTCAGTTATTATTGTATATATTCAAATAATTAATTGAACGTGATATTTATTTTGTATCACTATTACTGTCTGTCGTAGTATGGAAAATGTTTTAGTATTCTTATTGATGTTGTGATTTTACTAAAACATAACGGAGGGGAAAAATAAGAAACGGCACACTGCTCTTGAAGGAAGCTCTGAGGAAGGTCGTGAGGCCGATACGTAAAGCTTAATAAAGAGCAGAGTTCTACTATTACCATGCACCTGCCTTTTGAATTTTGAATTACTAAAACATACAGTGAAAACTAAACTTCTTCTTTGTGCAGTAGATTGTAAAGACAACACTGTAGAGTTTGTCAACAGAAATAACATCAACTATTGCAAGAGGTGTCAATGATTCATCAGATAATGGACAAACACACACCAGTCAGTGTCAAACACAGTCACATGATGGTTCAATCTCCATAGCTGCCCATTGCTGTGTGGCGTGAGTATGTCTGAAGGAGGGGCCTGGTGACTAGAGCTCTAGTTTTACTAAGCTCTCAATCTGTGGAACGACACATTTTCACTCCTCTGCTGTGCACTTCTCAGAAGTCAACCATAGCTACACACTAAAATTGACTAAAATTCATTGTTACATCAACAAGTTATCTTCATTCTATTCATCATTTATTATGTCATCATATTTATTAGTTCACCTCTTACTCAGTTTTAAAATGTCTCTCTTAGTTTACTCTCAGAAAGTGAAATAAAGTTTATAATGGAAGGCATCCGTCACACACCACACAATCAGTGTACTTTGTTCTACTACTGCCTACGTGTGTGACACAGCACGGTAAATTTATAGCACCAACTCCTCTGTCAGCTTCAGGGTTTTGGAAATTAAGTTATTCTCTCCTCGGGCAATCCCCCTCTCATTGATCACAAATATGCTGTCAAGATACAGTTATGAAGGCACCCCATAACAGCCCCCACCCCCCTAAAAAACATGTCATGTTTCTTATGCAAATGCCAGAGAAACACTTACAAGAGCACTTCAAAAGTATGGAGACCCCTCAACGCAGCTGCGCATAATAATAACGCTCAGCGCTCATTTCTATGGGTCAGCTGCGCGGGAATGGTGTGTCAATCACGTTCACATGTAGCTGAATTTGTCATCTACAAACAGGGATACTTTGCTGTTGCTATGGAGACTAATCCAGTGCACCACACCCCCCTCCACATTCCGTGTGTTGAAACCATCAGTCAGTCTAAACTACTAGATCACACATCCAACCGCAAGCCGCGTTGTGGCACTTGAGGTCAGTGCGCTCTCTTTCTTTCTTTCTCTCTCCTTTACTCTACCTTTCTCTCTTTTCTGTCTCTCTCTTTCACAGACACTCACTCTTTGACCAAATATATTCTTATCTTGCTTTTAACTATTGTGTCTCTGTGTGTAACAAACGTTATTGCCCAGGTAAGTTTGAATGTCCACAAATATGTTTTCTGGAGCTGATTGATAAATGGTGATTTGGCTGATTTTGTAACATAATTCTAGCATCCTTCTAGATCCCCACCCAGTTGTACCAACAAGGGAAATCACTTTTTGTAAAGGTAAATAACCTTCACTTCTAAGTACACTACATGAAGGAGTTTATTTCATGATTAATATATTTCCTTTTTTCTTCTGAGTCTAGAGTATAAAATACCTTCAACTAGAGATATGCTAATCATGGTCAACTCTCCACTGTCTCTCAATATAGGCTTATGTCATGAATAATATATTATACTGCATTTCTGGAAAAAAATCGAAGTATTTGTTCTAAACATTGTATGCCTCACATATTACAATTCACAAAGGGTGGATTGTCAATTTTCATGTCATAAAAAAATGATTAACAAAATAATAGTATAAAATACTGTTTTATCCTTTAATATAGAAATATTCCTGATAACATCCCATAAGGAAGGAAAAAGTAGAACGTATGATAGATTTCAATGACCAATCTTAAGGCTCTATATGAGTTGACTGTTTGAAATGCAGCGCATAGCGAAGACCCTTTACCTTCTCCGTACAAATCAAATATTCATGTTTTACCTTGTTGTCTATAGTCTTGGGGGTAGACCTGGAATTAGATATGCCTTGCACGCATCTTCATGAATCATATATCACTGTATAACTACCTACACACTCCCATAGGAGTGTAATGTAGCAGGCCTGCACACACAGATTCACAGACCTAAATATGTATGCATGCATATTTACATGAGAAAACAAGTGTCCGACTCTTTAGCGTTATTTACAGCACAATGACAGGGATTATGCATCTTGCTGAGCGAGCCACACACACGTCATCCCGGCATCATGTAAGAAAGGCGAGGGAAGGAGAAAGAGAGGGAAGGAGAAAAAGGGGGAGGAGGAACCTGGGGGGAGGCGGAATCTGTGGGGAGGGGAACCTGGGGGGGATGGGGAGGAGGAATCTGGGGGAGGATGAACCTGGGGGGGTGGCACCTTGGGGGAGGAGGAACCTGGGGGGACGAGGAATCTTGGGACGTGCTTTCATGTTCTCCGGGCAGTAGACTTTCACACTGCCTGGATGGCTCTGCAGCCCCCTTCAATTATGCAGGAAAATTGATGTGTATCATTAATTATATCAGTAATATCATAAATCATCACTTGGTGCAGTAATGAATTATTTTCTAGTCATGTGAAGAACATGTCAGAGTAAAGATAAATAAGGAGGGAAAGAAATCTGAAGTGGAATTGAGGGGGAGGAGGATTAGGTGAGGGAGGGAGGAAGGGAAGGAGGGACGGACAGGGCGGCTATTAGTCCATCAGAAAGCTGGGTACACTCACACGCTCTATTTACCAGCCCGCTGGGACGTGACGAGAATGTGACAGTCCCCCCCCCCCTTCCCTCTTGAAGGAATGACAATTAGGCCCGAAACAAGACTGCCCCTTCCTGGAAGCTAACGATGGTGTTCCCCATATTAGCCTTATCCACATAGTCCTGTCCCAGAGTTTAGGTGGACAGAGGAACACAGGTACATCCACCTTTAAACCAGCTGTCGTCATGCTGTAACAAATAGCAGCTTTTATCTTCTGCCTGTAAGGGGAATGGAACTTGCCTGGACAGATGACTGAATGCATGGATTTTATGTGACATATTTTAAATGCGTAACGGTGTCTCAGTCATTTGAGTACAACAATACAGACCGTACATAAGAAAATGGTCAAGGATTGTGCAGGGCTATAGAGTCAGGTTGGTAACACTTCGAGCTCTATGCAGATGTAAAATTCCCCACTGGAGACTGGGGTTCAATACCCAAGTCCTCCTCTTACACTTTGTCACACCTTAACCTGTGACCCCCTCTGCTTCCATCTGGAATAGATCAAATACATCAGTGGAGTGAATCTCTCCTTTCAATTTATTTTCTTAATTATCAACGATTAAAAACCATGTCTACTGGCTTTTTTCCCCCATGGTGGTTCTCATTATAATCAGACGGGCAAAAGAATGGACAGACCTAAATGTACTTTACTGTCGGTGGTGGAAGGAGAGAGACATTCCATAGTATTTATGTGGTAGTTAGTTTGTCCCTTTGCTTGAATCCAAAGTCTTGCCATGGTGGATTGCAGGTGAAAGTGGTAATCAAGTTATGGTGTTAGAGATGTAAGATGGTAACACATGATTCACCACACATCTCATAACATTATGTTTGTTTTTTGTAGTTACTGTATTTCTGTTCATATTTATGAAAGTCACCATAGGAGAGAGAAAATATGTTTAGGAAACACTTCCATCAATTAACTTTCTTAAAAATACATTTAGTCATATAATATAATCATTACTTAACTCCAAAACATTGTTTGATCATTGTTTGTTTAGAGTTGAGCTAACTAAATGTCAGGTTTCTTAAAGGGAATAAATTATTTAATGAGGAAAGATTCATTTTATTTGTAATTCCTGGTCTATATTTTACAGTAATATTGCATAACCATTCCTGTGTCTTAATTTAATTAAAAATAGCTGCTTGTGTAAAGCCCTTGTAACAAGTAGGCAGAAGTATTTATTCTCCTCCAATTTGTGAATGTTATTAATTGTACACTTGAATGAAAAGCGTTTCAACGTGCCGTTATTTTAGAACAGTAAAACAGCAGATGAGGAGCACTCCCTAAAAACGTTCTCCAAACACAGTACTCCATGCTAACAAATCACGTGCTCATCTGAAGAGTTTTTGGTTACATCTTAGTGCATTACTAGAGAGTATAGGCTACTGCTCTCCCTAAACAAATCCTTGTGATGAGTGCCAATCCCTTCTACAGTAAAACTCACAATTGGCTGTAATGATTTAGCTAACGTTGCCACATGGTATTACTGGTGTCCTTGATTTATAAATATGTAGGATACACAAGAGAGGTTTTAGAAGAGCAACTGGATATTCAGGAAGGGGTTTGACTGTGACACACGGTTACAGTATAGACTTGATAACGAGACAGTGGAATCAGGAGAAGAGACTACACTTCCTTAGCCTTTAGCTGGGTCAGCGTCCGCGGCATCGGATACATACACACTCTCATGGAGCATCATGGGCAGACAGCACGTATCGATCTGGAGGAGGGGGAGGAGATGGAGGAGAGAGAAAGTAAACACCACTCCAGATGACAAAACACTGATCCCACCAGGGACCTGAACCTTCCCCCCTCTCATTGCTCTCTCCCCGTGACCCTCAGTACCTCTCCACTACTCAGCCTGGTCAGGTGGTGTCCGTGTGTGTGTGTACATGTGTGTGTGTGGAGAGAGGGGGGGGGGGGGTTGAGAGGGAGAGAGACAGAGAGAGCAAGAGAGAGGGGGGTTGTTAGGGAACACAGGCGCCTAAGCCAGTGTTTAATATCAAGTGCGAGCGTTGGAGTTTAATCAATACCAGGCCTCTTTTGTTCCCGGCCGCAGAGAGAAGAGCGGCCATTCACTCCAGAAAGGTTAATGCCGGGGGGTCAAGTGATTTCACACCCACGCCGGGATCCTCTGCGTCGCCACGACTACCACGCCTCCAGCCGCTATGACACCAGTGGCCTGATTTATGGGCTGTGAGAGGTGATGGGATGGAGGTGGAGGTGGATAGGGACGGGGAGTACTGTTATCTTATGATAATGCTGTCCCTCCATACTTCAACAAATGAAGGAAGAGAATAAGGGGGACTGTGCAGACTGGAATGCATAATATCCCCCACCGTCGATCATCATGGGTTGGTCCCGTGTTGATCAGTTGGTAGAGCATGGCAATTGCAACATCAGGATTGTGGGTTCAATTACCACGGGGGACCAGCATGAGCAAATAGGATAATGTATGCACTCTGGATAAGAGTGTCTGCTAAATACCTAGAATGTAGAATGAACTGATGGCTTTTATATTGGGCTCGTATTGTTTCAGACAATTTCCTTTACATTCAGAGAAAATGCTTATTCTTACTTTAACTGTCAGAATTCTGTTCAATTTGACGCGTTGCTGAAAGGCAGTTGACACTCTGTGTAATAGCAGATCACTGGTACCTGCGTCCTGATGGATAGTATAGCAATAACTGCCTTGACGGATTCCTCGTGGAACACTCAACTACGGATCCGTGGCGTTGTTTGTCATACACCATATGTAGCTGCGGTCAGAAAAGTATAAACTACAACTAAAGTTTTTTTTTTTATCCATGTTTCTATGTTGTTTGTATCCTCACTGTTAAACTGAAGACGGGAGCTTACAATGTCCCACTTGAGAGCTATTTACGCCCCCTTCCCCCAACCAGTGTTGAAATGTCATAGAATACAATTGCAAGAACATATTGTTCTTGAGTCATATGTTAACAGAATGTGTAATTATGCCTATTAAACACAAAAACTATGTTTCAAGTGAGAATTAGACCGGTCTGATGCCAAAACAGAAAGGAAATTCTTGATACTTCAACCATATTTGAGCAAAAAGAAGTAGTGTGTTGTTCCAGTAGTTAGCTGCAACACTACAATGAAAAAAAGTAATTAACTACTGAAAACATTAACAAGATTTTAATTTAGGTCAACTTCCACCAAACTACTGCAAATGGAGTTAAATTAGTAGTTGAACAACATGTACCGAACTCCAGTATCCTGCCCTCTGCCCAGTTCCCTACTCTGCCCCTTAGTCACAAGCCGGCTACCACCGGGTACTCTACCCTGCACCTTAGGGACTGCTGCCCTATGTACACAGTCATTCAATACTGGTTACTTTAGAAATGTTTACATACTATTTATATATCCACTGCTGTACAATGTTTTTAATAATAGTTTTCATTTGGATTATTGTGTGCTTGTTGACATTTCCTGCATTGATTGATAGGAAGTAGTTGCATAAGCATTTCGCTGCACCTTCCATAACACTTACTAAACTGGGTACGCAACCAATACAATTTGGTTTTGAGGTCACTACTCCCCAACACTGCCCCAACCCCCCCCCCCCTCCCTCTCTCTGTGGTAATGGAGGGGGACAGTGGGTTGAGAGGGAAGGTCTCAGAGAGGGACTTATCTGGCAAGGCCATTACTTAAAGCCTCACTATTCCAAACACACCACCTCACTGACGGAAGCACAATAAATAATCCATTCAAACTAAATATATTCTGCACAAATTCACTGGAATACATCTCATCGTTATCTGTGGGAGTGGATGGCTGGCAATTAATAATCCAGCCATCCGTCTTATGGAGGGCATCCATCTTGTTTTTCATTAGGTCTATTGCTCTGCATGTAATTCCACTCTTCCCCTCTGTACATATGAGCTCCCTTCTTCTTGGTGACTTTGCTCGGAGGGCATGAACATGGCCATTTGGGTACTTTTGTGATCATGCCTTTCATATCAGTAATTCCTCATTAATGCACTACCATAATAACCTTTGATTCCATCCTCGGGATTTCAGTTTTTCATCTCATGTTTGGAGGCAAAAAATATCCCTACAAAAAGGGCACTGGAGCTAGTGTTAGCATCCTCTGGGTCTCTGTGGTTGACAATAGTAATTAGCATCAACGAGTGAGCAATAAAAGGAGCTTATGATTGACAGTTGCCCCCAGAGAAGGGGAACGAGTGAGGTGACAGCTGGGCTCTCCAGTCTCTCTGGCCGCCTCAGGCTCTGGACCCGTGTCATCCTGCCTGCCTGCGCTGCAGCCAAACCCTTCCCCATCAATGCTCAAACTCATGCCTTATTATAACCGGTGTTTCAGCCAAACTTTTCCCCCTTCAGTCTTCACACATTACACGTAATATCACAGGTTTACATGTTACGCATAGTATTACCTCTTGTGGAGTTTCTCATGTCTCTATGAGTCTATAAGGCATTCATCAATGACACTGGTTCTCCAATAGCCAAAAGGAAAGAGCCGCTCTCCTAATTGATCCCCACACTGTAAATCAGGGAGACTCTGTTTTCCCAGCCTAAAAGACACACAGCTCCACCAATACACCACCTCAACACCACTACTATCCTGATACAGCCTAACAGACACACAGCTCCACCATGGTGTCGCCGATAGAGATGGCAGCTTCGCTTCTAGTCCTAAGGAAACTGTGCAGTATTTCGTTTTTTTAGGTATTATTTCTTACATTGTTAGCCCAGAAAACCTTCAGTGTTATTACATACAGCCAGAAAGAACTATTGGGTATCAGAGAGATGTCAACTTACCAGCACAACCTGCACTACAACCAGGAATACGACTTTCCCAAAGCTGATCCTTTGTCTCCAGGGCATTTGAACTGATTCCAGAGGCCGACCCAAAACAAGGAGGAGAGGGTGCCAGAGCGTTCTTCTAGTGAGGCTTCAGATGGGCGCACACTACCCACCACTTCCGAGTATATTACTCGCTAATGTCCCAAGTTAACAAAGTCGACAAAATTAGGGCAAGAGTTGCTTTCCAAAGAGATACCCGGGATTGTAACATACTCTCTTTCACGGAAACATGGCTAGCTAGGGACATGCTGTTGGAGTCAGTACAGCCAACTGGATTTTCAGTGCATCGCACTGACAGGAATAAACATCTCTCCGGTAAGAAGTAGGTGTATGTTTCATGATTAATGACTCATGGTGTAATTGTAACAACATACAGGAACTTAAGTCATTTTGTTCACCTGACACCTGACAACATTCCTCACAATCAAATACAGACCTTATTATCTCCCAAGAGAACTCTCCTCCATTATTGTCACAGCCATGTATATCACCCCGCAAGCGGATACCAAGATGGTCATTTAGGAACTTCACTGGACTTGATGAAAACTGGAAACCATATATACTGAGGCTGCATTTATTGTAGCTGGGATTTTACAAAGCTAATTTTAGAACAAGGACACCTAAATTCTATCAGCATGAGTGAGTGACACACTCGACCACTGCTACGCTAACTTCCGCGACGCATACAAGGCCCTCCCCCGCCCTCCTTTTGGCAAATCTGATCATGACTCCATCTTGTTGCTCCCCTCCTATAGGCAGAAAATAAAACAGGAAGCGCCCGTGCTAAGGTCTATCCAACACTGGTCTGACAAATTGGATTCCATGCTTCTGTAACGGCGTTCGTCTGTTGAAAGAGAAGCGGACCAAAATGCAGCGTGGTGTCTACTCATGTTCTTTAATGAAAATTTGAACGATACATGAAATATAACTAAATGAAACTAAATATACAAAAACAACAAACAGAACGTT